>NW_016811565.1:120644-132371 GCF_001698545.2 Rhinopithecus bieti | reverse complement strand
CCTCCCCCTCCCCCTCCTCCCCCCTCAGCCCCACCATTACCGGGTAAAGGTGCCACAGAGGAGACAGAGATTTTCCCTGAGCCCTCTCCCAATAAACTGGGGAAAAGACAAGGGATACATTACAGTTATGGGACCCTGTCTTAGGTAAGTGGCATTAGAAGGGGAGCTCTTGGTCTGCCCAATGAGGGAAGATCAACAAGGCAGTCAGGTACATGAACCCATTACTTTCAAGACTTATAAAGAAATAAGAAAAAGCATTAAAGAAAATGAAATCACTAACCCATTTAGGAGAGGATTACTTGAGGCCATAGCAGAAAAATACCATATGACCCCATGGGACTGGTCAATACTAGCTAAAACAACTTTAGAAGCCAGTCAATACCTCCTCTGGAGGGCAGAATATGATGAGTTATGTGAGCAGTAAGTTAACCAGAATCAGTTGGCCAGGCAAAACATAACAGCTGCTATGCTCCAGGGGAGGGGTCCCTATATTAATGTATAAAAACAATTAAAATTTTTCCCCCAAGCTTATGTACATATGTCTTTGTGTACTCACAGGGCCTGGGAATGAATTCCCAAAGGTAGAATTCAACAGGGATCTTTTGTAAATGTACGACAAGGGCCTCAGGAATCATTTGTTGAATTTATCAGTTATTTAACCCAGATAACAGTGGGATGTACCCATCCACCCTTAAGAGTATGCTTAAAAAAATAGAAATGGGGAATATGAGTAAGAACCCTACAACATTACTAGCATTAATCTTATTTACCCTTAATTTCTTAAATTTAGATAATAAATTTCAATCAGACATAGAAAAGCACTTTGCAAAAACCTCTCAAAATATAAGACCTTAAGTGTTATGGAAAGATGTAAATAGTTTTTGGGAACAGGCCCCCAAATCTGGCCATAAACTGGCCCCAAAACTGGCTAAACAAAATCTCTGCAGCACTGTGACATGCTCGTGATGGCTATGACGCCAACGCTGAAGGTTATGGGTTTACTGGAATGAGGGCAAAGAACACCTGGTCCACCCAGGGTGGGAAAACCTCTTAAAGGCATTCCTGAACCACAAACAATAGCATGAGTAATTCGTGCCTTAAAGACCTGTTCCTGCTGCAGATTACTAGCCAGAACCCATCCCTTTGTTTCTCACAAGCAATACTTTTAGTAAATCTATAATCTATAGAAGCAATGCTCATCACTGGCTTGCTGTCAATAAATATGTGGGTAAATCTCTGTTCGGGTCTCTGAGTTCTGAAGGCTGTGAGACCCCTGATTTCACACTCCACATGCTATATTTCTGTGTGTGTGTCTTTAATTCCTCTAGCACCACTGGGTTAGGGTCTCCAGGACTGAGCTGGGCTCAGCAAATAGTAATGTATAGTGTGGTCCAAATTACTTGTTAACATGGGGAAGAGGATATGCTTGTGTTCACGTCCTCTCACGTCCTCTTTGAATTCCAGCGCGACACACCAAACCTTACCACAGCATGGCCAGGACCCAACCCAGTACCAAAAATGAAGGAAATGATCCTGCAGAACCTGCAACCCTGGACAATGCCACTTCCTTGGACATCACAGGCCGCAGACATTACCTGGGAGATGCTGAAGAAGACAACTCAGGAGGTTAAGTGAATTCTGCTGCAGAAAAAGAAACCATTCACTCAGATAATGTGTTCCTTTCTATGCTTTCTGTTGTACATTGCAACTCTTGTAGGGTATTGATTCTTCTTATTCTCTCACTTTGCCTGCAACCTGTACCTGCTATATTCTATTGGGCCCATCTTCTAGAACCGCCTTTCTTCCACACTGTTACTTGAGCAGAGACTCCCTTTCTAGCCTCTAAAAATGTGACTGATTGACTGGGAGGGATTGACATAGCTCTGGTGGGGTCCCTCAGTAATGGCATACATTGGACTGAGGTGACAAGTACCACTATATATCACTCCTTGATTGCAAAATAATAATATTGATTATACTCATGTTTGTTTTATATTGTTTACTGGTTCTAGGATGCAAAGCTGGGACACAGGCTGTAACCACTGTGCCAGTCAAACCTGTCACTGCTCACATCTGTATGCTTCAATCATCAAAACTTGATGCAAAAAAAAGGGGGAGAAGTGTGGGGATCGGTCAGAGTGGTGAAAAATCTATAGGGAAAGAATGCAAACCTCCTGAAAGTTTGGAAGGTCCTGCAGAGCCCTGGGGGAGAATAGCTGAAGGCAAACTGTTCTATAACCTTGAGTCAGGGGGTGAGAAGTAAACACAAGGGAGTGTGGGGAAATTTGCTTAAACAGGCTTGTTTATTTACATTGACCAGGAACTGACCTTTGATCATTTGCACACGTGACATTCCTTGAAAGGGGAAACAATAAATGTTAATTACCTGCAGGTTGTATTGGCTCCAGGTTTTCAGCATTGTGCCTGCACTGAATAAAAGAAAGCAGCTCCAGCTTCTCGGGGCTGCACTCTGTCCAATACAGCCAGGCAGTCACCTAGCTGCTCTTACACTGCATACTTGTGTCTGAGTACTCATTTCATCCATCAACTGTGGGACAGACCCAGCAGTAAAGCTCTCACATACCCTCAGTAAAGACCCTTACATGGTCCAGCACACAGGTGACATTGTGATTCTGGTATTCACAACCAGTCAACCATAAATATGTCATCCTTTTAGATAAACACAGTCTACTTCTGAAGTTCTGAATCTCATCCCTGGAGGCAGTGGAAAGTTGCAAAATTGACTCTCATATGTGGATCTGGTCCACAGCGAGTGACTCAGATCAAGATTCAGCACACCTGTGAAACAATGGAGTTTACTGAGAAGACACAGTCTGAAGGAGAGAATGAGGCTCTTATTCATGAATCCATGCACATTGAGATTGTGGTTTGTGTACTTAGACCAAACTTCCAAATGGTCTTGACTCTCATACCTAGAATGGGAATATGTGAAAAATTATTCATGTTATCCCTGAGCCTTTCTGCATGTGTGATTGTGACACATGTCTCTGTTCATAACTTGAGTGATTTGACTCTCCTGCCTGGGCCCAGCACAGAGATGGGATTGGGACATATTGTTGGAACCAGTATGTAGATGATGTGACCCTATACTCATGCCTTGGTGCTGTCAAAGAGGGCATTGTGACATATCACTTGTCCCTGCACCCAGGTAATGTGCTTGTCCTTTCTGTGCCCTGCCCACATTGGCTACTGTAACATATTGCTGGGTCTAACACCCAGGAGATATGAATCTCCTACCCAGACCCTGGCTACAGGAGGCATTTTGCCATATTCCTGGACCCATCTATTTGATGTTACTCTCTACTTTTACACGGGCTTTTCCCTAGGAGACACTAACATATCTGGGCCAAGCACCTATGTAATGTTTCTCTTTTCTCCTATCTGGGCCCAGACCACAGAAGCGAGAGTGACTAATCCCTAGTGACATTTCACAGGTGATGTAATTTTTCTGTCTCATACCTGTCCACAGAGGACATAGTGAATGTCCTTGGCCCACTAAACTAGATTATATGCCTTTTTATTTTTGTCTCAGACATGTCAACAGTGAGGATTATGACAGATCACTCATCTAAGCATTTACATAATATTTTTCCCATGCCTGGGTGCTGCCCACTGGGGTGATTATGACATATAACTAGGTGAAGGCCCTAGGTTATGACTTTTCTCTTCTACATGAGCCTCGCCCACATAGGGTGTTTTGACATATCCCTGAAGCTCTAATTTAGGTAGACTGCTGCATGGGCTCTTCATTTTTCAGGAAGTGTGGTCCCATATTTTTTTGACCTAGCAATAAGGTGATGTTACTCTCTTCTAGTGCTTGGGCTCTGTCCAAAAAGGGCATATTTCAAGAGGCACATGGTGTTGGGCCCAGCCACATTTCAATATACAAATTGTATATGGTGTATATTAAAAACTGTGTATGTCTGGGTCCAACACCTAGGTGATCAAACTCTCCCACATGAGCCATTCCAATAGGGGAATTATGACATATTTTGTTTATCACCTAAGTGATGTAACTCTCTTTTTCTAGCTGAGCCCTGTATACAGGCAGCATTGTGACCTATCACTGGACCCAGTATCTGGTTGTATCACTCTCTTTTTTCTTTTTTCTTTTCTCTTCTTTCTTTCTTTTTTTAAATTTTATTTGTTTATTTATTTATTTTTTTGAGATGTCTCACTTTGTATCCCAGGTTGGAGTGCAGTGGTGTGATCATGGCTCACTGCAACCTCCATCTCCCAGGTTCAAGTGATTCTCCTGCCTCAGCCTCCCGAGTAGCTGGGATTGCAGGTGTGTGCTACCATACCCACCTAATTTTTGTATTTTTAGTAGAGATGGGGTTTTGCCATGTTTGCCAGGCTGGTCTCCAACTTCTGACCTCAAGTGATCTGTCAGCCTCAGCCTCCCAAAGTGCTGGGATTATAGGCGTGAGCCACTGTGCCAGCCCTTATCACTCTCCTCTTTCAAATTGGCTCCGTATGTTTTAGGTATTAAGACATTTTGCTGGGTCAAATCAGGTGGGTGAGAGCCTCCAGCCTGGGCCCTGCCCACAAGAGGCCTTGTGACATATCTCTGCATCCATTATTTTGAGGTGTGACTTTCCTCTTGCATCTGCATCATGCCCACACAGAAGATTGTGATATACCCCTGGGTTGAGCAACAAGGTGGTGTTTTCCTTGTACCCAGGTCTTAACTGCGGAAAAAATTGTGACATATAGCTGGGCCCATTACCCAAGTAAGTGTCTTTGCTGTTTGTGCCCTGCTTTCTGGAGAAAATTGTAACCCTGGCCAGGCAACCAGGTGGTATGACTCTCTGCCCTGGAAAAATTGTGACATATTTCTGACCCAGCACCCAGGTGAAGTTAGTCTTTTGCTTTCTTTCTACTCAAAGTTTGGGTTGTGACATATACCTTACCCAAGCTCACAGTTGTGATAATGACACTAATACCTTGAATCAGCCAAAAAGAGAGATGCTGGCACTTGTAACTAAACTTAGAGAAATGGGTATATTCCTGGGTCTTCTCTAGATAATAACATCATAAAGGATTACTTTTCTTTCACATTTGTATAAAGTCTTTGGATGGCATAGAGAGTGTCCACAGGACGAAGCACACAAGTGAGACTATGTTTCCATATGCACAACCTACCAAATGTTAGCACTGTTACCCTGACACATGGACAGTGCCCACTAGAGAGATACTGATTTCACAGGTGAGTGCAGTCCACAGTAAAAATTCTGACTGTCATATATGTTCATGACCCCAGAGTCAACATAGTGACTCTTCTTTTCTTTTCTTTCCTTTTCTTTCTTTTCTTTTCTCTTCTTTCTTTCTTTTTCTTTTTCTTTTCTTTCTTTTTTTTTGAGATGGAATCTTGCACTGTTGCCTAGGCTGGAGTGCAATGGCACAGTCTCAGCCCACTGCAACCTACACCTCCTGGGTTCAATCGATTCTCCTTCTTCAGTCTCCAGAGTAAGTGGGATTATAGGTGCACGCCACTAGGCCTGGCTAATTTTTTTCTTTTTTTTTTGTAGTTTTAGTAGAGATGGGGTTTCACCATGTTGGTCAGACTGGTCTTGAAGTGTTGACCTCAGGTGATCCACCCACTTTGGCCTCCCAAAGTGCTGGGATTAGGGACGGTTGTTTAAAGACATTTTGTTTCTGACTAGCAGTCTCACCCATTATCTCTTTATTCTGAAATTTCTAAAACAAAAGAATATATGTAGCCAATCAATAGCTTATGCATTTAAATATGAATTCTTGGTAAACAACTTAGGGACTGCCTTCTCACTTTTTTGAGAAGACTCACTTTCAATGACTGTTAATTGAAACATACGTTCAGGGCAACTTAAATCTGTCCGACTGGTGGCCATCCTCAATATCTGACCTTGAGTAAATATATTTCAGATTACATTTTAATCTTTTGATTATTTTAAGTTGACTCAGGGCTGGCCTGGAACATTCTCCTGGTTGTAAATACTCTGACTATAAGCTACCTGCTCAGTAGAGGAAACTAATCAACAGCATGACCTAGCAAAGTTCAAAGACATGTGGTGAGAAGCTCATTGGGGCCTGGCTCCTAATTGCAAGGACAGTTGCACAGGTGTGTCTGAATGCTTGGAGAGCCTGGTCTTTCCTCACCCAATGTCTCTCACCAGCTGTATCAACCACATCTTGGCCTTTTGTCATTCTGTTCTCTGGGGTGAAAACTCATCTTCAGGACTGTCTACAACAAAACAGAAACATCAGGTTACCAAAACCCCAGGATCAGGGATTACAGATTGGGTTAAGAGTGTGCGCTTTCTTAAGGATGATAAGCATGGAAAATCAGCAAATAACTTCAGAATGATACAAGAAAAAATGCCCCTAATGAGTACTTATACAGCAATTCAACTCGATTTGTTCTGTACGTGGTAGGGAAAATGGGATAAAATATCGTAAATTCAGGCATTTTTGCTGCTCAGTCAGAATGAAACCCTGCAGCAGGTATGGGCATGTTTCATGAGGGAAACAGAAGAAAAAGAGTTGGACATACAAGATGATCCTTTATTTCAAGCTCCCTGCCACTTGGTTCAGTGGGCATTTTTAGGTGAAGCGGAACCTCTTTCTGTCAGGTCTGAAGGTTCAGATGTGTCGGTTCTGTCTGCCCCAAGTCCACCTGAAAGTTCTATTGAGAACATTTTGTCCCTCCTCCTTACCCTTCTAGTCCCTCTCTACACCCATCACACCCTGAAGAATGTAGCCCAGCAGGTACTATTCATAATAGAGCTGCCTATCAACCTCCAAAGGGAAATCTCTGTCCAATTAGGTTGCAAATGGGGAAGAAGGCATTGTGAGAGGACATGTACCCTTTTCTATGTCTGGTTTGGCTCTATAATAGACAAGTTTGATCATTTCTCTGAAGATCAAGAAAAATTCATAGATGAGTTTGAAAAGTTAACTCTGACCTATACTTTATCTTGGCAGTATCTGTATGTTTTGTTGTCTCTGTTGTACAGTAGAAGAGAAACAATGCATTTTGGGGACAGCTAGGATCCATGCAGATGCGTTATTGGCTTGCAGCCTGAACCATAATATATATCAGACAGGGGGTATAGCAGTTCCAGATCAAGATCTGGAGTGGAATATCAAAGGGTAGTGAGGACTTGGGAGAAGAGATCATATGGTCACTTGTTTATTGGAAGAGATGAAGAAATGTAAGAACAGAGTCTTGTTTTTTTTTTTTTTTTTTTTTTTTTTTTTTTTTTTGTTGAGACCGCGAGTTCGCTCTGTTGCCCAGGCTGGGAGGTTTGCAGTGGCAGATCTCAGGCTCACTGCAAGCTCCGCCTCCACCGGGTTATGCATTCTCCCTCGCCTCAGCCATCCCGAGTAGCTGGGACTACAGGCGCCCGCCCAGCTCCGCTTGGCCTAGTTATTTTTTTTTTTTTTTTTTTTTTTTTTTTGTATTTTTTAGTAAGAGACGGGTTTCACGCATGTTAGCCAGGAGATGGTTCGATCTCCTGACCTCGTGATCCGCCCGTCTCAGCTCCCAAAGTGCTGGGATTACAGCTTGAGGCCACCGCGCCCGGCCGGAAAAATCTCTGGTTAATAATGAAAAGGTTAAGGAAGTTTCTCAAGGCAAAGTTGAGAATCCAGCTTTGTTTCAATAGCGTTTAGTTGAGGTGATCAGGAAATATACTAACACTGATCCTGCCTCAAAGTAAAGATAAATCCTTCTGGGAGTCCATTTTATAACCCAGTCTACCCCTGATATCCATAGAAAACTAGTAAAAGTAGTTATGGGTCCCAAAACTTCTATGAACAGCTTTGGATATGGCATTTTTAGTTTTTAATAACAGGGACAAAGTGGAGGAAGGAGAAAGAGGGAGAAGGACGTCCACAAGGTGCAGCTGTTGGTTGCAACGTTAAGCTAACCTCCCATGTGGGGTTGCCCTCCTAGGTCTTGGCTTGAACAAGGGAAGCTGAAACGTGAAAAGCCCAAAGCTGGGCATCTGAGTCATTGTGCTTTGGGCATAAATCAGTGTGCACACTGTAAGAAAACAGGCCATTGGAAGAGGGATAATCCAGTGTTCTTTTTTTTAGAGACAGAGTCTCACTCTGTCACCCAGGCTGGAGTGCAGTGATGAGATCTTGGCTCACTGCAAGCTCTGCCTCCCGGGCTTATGCCATTCTCCTGCTTCAGCCTCCCGAGTAGCTGGGACTACAGGCGCCCGCCACCATGCCCGGCTAATTTTTTGTATTTTTCGTGGAGACGGGGTTTCACCACGTTAGCCAGGATGGTCTTGATCTCCTGACCTTGTGATCCACCTGCCTCGGCCTCCCAAAGTGCTGGGATTACAGGCATAAGCCACCGCACCCAGCCCTAATCCAGTGTTCTGAAGAGAGCTGTTGGCACCCAAACTAATGATGGGTGAAACAGTCAGGCAAGTGCCCAAGAGTGATGGGGCCTGAGACCTTCCGCTACAGCTTCCATCAGACAACTAGCCGTATATCTGGAGAAGACTTGGTAACCTTTGCCATGGCAGGTAAGAATATTAACTTTTGCCAGGCACAGTGACTCATGCCTGTAATCCTAGCACTTTGGGAGGCCAAGGTGGGAGGATCACTTGAGGTCCGGAGTTCGAGAGTAGCCTGGCCAACATGGTGAAACCCCATCTCTACTAAAAATAAAAAATAGTAATAAAAAAAAGTCCGGAAATTACTTGAATCTGAGAGACAGAGGTTGCAGTAAGCTGAGATTGTGCTGCTGCACTCCAGCCTGGGCAACAGAGTGAGACTATGTCTCAAAAAAGAAAAAAAAAAAAAACTTTCTTCTGGACAGCTTACTCTGTTTTGACCCGTTATAATGGGTCTCTGTTGCCCCAAAACTGTATGGCCACAGGGGTAGACTGACAAGCCCATAGATGCCATTTTATCTATTCTCTATGCTGTTTTTCAGAGACCTTGGTTTTCTTACACAACTTTCTAATCATGCCTGGATGACTCCAGGCAGTTGCACCAACTTCTCTTTTGTAGATGAATCCAATAAGCTGGCTTTACAATAACACCTGGAAGTTTAAACCACACCAAGTACAAGGAGTCATAGAAGCTAAAGGACACCAGTGGATGACAGGGGGAGGCTTATTGAAATAGCAGGCATTTTCCTAGACACTCCTGATAAACTGTTGACATGAGGTGCTAATCAATGAAAAATATTTAAACATTTGCATGACTCTACTCATCTGGGAAGAGATTTCCTGTTTCAAATAATGTCTTGGCTTTTATAGAAAAGGATTACTTAAAACAGTAAACCAGGTTACCCGAGCCTGTGAACCCTGTGCCTGAAATAACCCAAATGACCAATGTTTATCTCCTCCTTTAGTAAGGCCTGTTCAGCATAGAGGAACGTACCCTGGTGAAGACTGGCAAATAGACTATACTTAGATGCCCCCATGTAAAGGGTTTAAATATTTATTAGTATTCATTGACACCTTACTGTTTAGATTGAGGCTTTTCCTAACCAATCTGAAAAGGCAATTGAGATTCCCAAACTCCTACTAAAAGAAATAATTACGCCCCTGGGTGAAGTGGCTCATGCCTGTAATCCCTGCACTTTGGGAGCCCGAGTTGGGTGGATCACCTGAGGTCAGGAGTTCAAGACCAGCCTGTCTAACATGATGAAACCCCCATCTCTGCTAAAAATACAAAAAATTAGCCAGATGTGCTGGTGGGCACGTCTAATCCCAGCTACTTGGGAGGCTGAAGCAGGGGAATCACTTGAACCTGAGAGGCAGAGGTTGCACTGAGCTTAGAGCATGTCACTTCACTCCAGCCTGGGCGACAAGACTGAAACTCCTTTGCCAGAAAGAAAGAAAGAGAGATGTTGGGGTCCGCATGTTTCCTAAACAAAGGAATGAACACACAAGACAACACAAGACAAGACAAACATGGTGGCCACCCCGAATGGTGCGCTCTGCTTTATTTTATACAGTCATTTGTGGAATGTTGCCAAGTCACAAGACATATTGTTGTTTTTCTGACCTTTCCCTGACTTTCTGGATTTTCAAGATGTTTATACATAAACCAGCCCCAGGGTCTGCTGTTTGCAGCTGGCTCCTTTGTCCTCCCTCTTTGCAGGGAAGGAATGCCCTGCTTCATTTGCAAGAGCAGGACTTATCGGGAACGTCTGGTTTGTGAGCACGTAGTCCTCTACAGAGAGAAACAGAGGGAGAGAGAAAAAAGAAAAGAAAAAAGAAAAGAAAAGAAAAGAAAAGAAAAATAATTCCTATATTTGGGCTGTTGAAGAGCTTACATAGAGATAATGGCCTATCTTTCACAGTGATGAATACACAAAACATATCTTGAGCCCTAGAAATTTAGTACTGCCTTCACTCAGTGTGAAGGCCACAGTCTTCAGTGAAAGTAAAAATTGCTAATCAAACTCAAAAAAGGACTCTTGCTATGCTATGCCAAGAAACATCAAAGACCTGGCTGTCTTTACTATCTGTAGCCTTACTACAGATTCCAGTGGCCTCTAAGGGAAATCTGCAGCTCAGCTCTTTTGAAATAATGTATGGAAGGCCTTTTTTAGCTACATACCTTCTAATAGACACAGATATTTTCAAGCTACAGAATTATGTGACAAGTACAAAACACACTCTGAATATGGAAATCAAAGACTCCCTTCCCCAACTAAGGAATATAATCTTGTTACAACCCAACTAGGAAATTGGGTCCTATTAAAAACTTGGAAAGAAGGATCCCCAGCAGATCAACTTTCCCCAAAGTGGAAGGGACCCTATCAAGTTCTCTATAGTACCCCAACTGCAGTTAAAATTCTGGGAATAAATAGCTGGGTCCACTTAACTCGAATTAAACCTGCCTTTTATGAAGTCCTACAGGCCAGCTGAACACAAGAGACTGATCCTGTCTATCCCCATGAGCCAGTGACCTCCAACTCTTGTTCAGAAGAAATGAAAGGGATGGGTAACATAAAGATATGGATTGGCATTCTACTCTTGGGTATTAGTTGGAATCATGCAGAGAGTAACTTATTTACTGAGTGGGCACAGACTTCATCCTCTCTACATAATTAAACAAACTGTTGGGTATGTAGATATTTTAACAGAGACCCAAAAGGAAACCTGTGCTTTGATCAAAACCAAATGTTTTGTGTATGCTCCAGACTATTTACATAACATTACCCAGGCCATAAAAGTTTTAGGCACTCATATATCTCTGCCATTTACGTGCTATCAGTCAACCATATATCAGTTTGGTTCTGAAGGGGTGGCCTGCCCCTCCACACTTGTGGGTGTTTCTCGTTAGTTGGAAACGAAAGACTTGAGAAAAGGAATAAAACACAGAGACAAAGTGTAGAGAAAGAAAAGCGGGGCCCAGGGGACCGGTGCTCAGCTTACAGAGGACCCATGCCGGCACCAGCCTCTGAGTTCCCTTAGTATTTATTGAGAATTATCTTAGTCATTAAAAGGATAAGGGAGTGGCTGGACAATAGGATTATTGTAGGGAGGAAATCGGCAGTAAGACATATGAAAAAATCCTTGTAATATGAACAAGTTTAAAGGAAAACGCTGTGCCTTGAGATGTATATGCGACATCTCCATAAACCTTTTAGCAGTATTGCTCCAGCAAGTCCCACCTTATTCCTAAAGGCGGTTTCTCCTCACTCAGTAAACAAGGCACACAATGGGTATTACCCGGAGATGTTCC
>NW_016811565.1:112113-117411 GCF_001698545.2 Rhinopithecus bieti | reverse complement strand
GCTGTGCCTTGAGATGTATATGCGACATCTCCATAAACCTTTTAGCAGTATTGCTCCAGCAAGTCCCACCTTATTCCTAAAGGCGGTTTCTCCTCACTCAGTAAACAAGGCACACAATGGGTATTACCCGGAGATGTTCCATTGCCCAGGGAGGGGCAGGAGGCAAATGTTTTTCTCTTTCTTGAGATTTAAGAGAATGGTGATGACTTTTAACCACAAGCAGCCTTTAGGCACTTGTTTAACAAAGCACATTCTGCACAGCCCAAAATCCTTTTAACCTTAAATCACCTTCGCACATGTCTCTTGCAAGGACAAAGTTGAAGGTAAGGTCACAGATTAACAGCATCTCAAATACAGAACTAAATGGAGTCTTTAACGTCTACTTCCTTCTATATAGACATGGTAACAAGCTGATCTCTCGTTCTTTTCCCCACAGTTTCCAACAACTGCCCACTTCTTGAAAGGCCTTCCTGTTTAGTTTACTTGGAATAATTTTACTAATTTTGCTTTGCTGTTCTGGAATATATTGTGGTTATACTCTGTGTAGGAATGCAAGACAAGCTCACTAAATTTTTTTTTTTTTTTTTTTTTTTTTTTTTTTTTGAGATGGAGTCTCGCTCTGTCGCCCAGGCTGAAGTGCAGTGACGCTATCTCAGCTCACTGCAAGCTCCGCCTCCCTGGTTTACGCCATTCTCCTGCCTCAGCCTCCCGAGTAGCTAGGACTACAGGTGCCCACCATCTCCCCGGCTAGTTTTTTGTATTTTTTTAATAGAGACGGGGTTTCACTGTGTAGGCCAGGATGGTCTCGATCTCCTGACCTCGTGATCCACCCGTCTCGGCCTCCCAAAGTGCTGGGATTACAGGCTTAAGCCACAGCGCCCGGCCTAAATGCTTTCTTAAATTGGATACTTAGTAGTCTTCCAGATATCACCTTTTTTTGGAACTCAAAGTTATGAACGACCTTCACCATACCAACACTGTCTGACTGAGTTTCTCTCTACCCTGAATGCAAGAGAGCCCCATGGTTAGGCAGGAATATTATCGCCCCTAATCAGCCTGAAAAAGTTACGGAAGATGAATCTTAATCTCTCTGCAACACTTAGGATTAAGGGTCCACTTGTAAAAGAAGGGGAAAAATATGTCAGAATCATTTGAACCAGAGCAACTCCATTTTGAGAGAGAGCTAGGAAAATGACGCTGAGACTTGCTGGGCTGCATTCTCAGCAAATTAGGCATTCCTAGCCTATAGATGTTTATGGTTAAAGAAACGAATTAATAATGTTGACTAAGCAGAACCAGACGGAGGAATGCCCAGATATTCCAACCTCTGGGGAATAAAGGCATTCCTAATTTTGCTTTAAAGATAATATCGAGTTGGCCAGGCGTGGTGGCTCACGCCTGTAATCCCAGCATTTTGGGAGGTCAAGGCGGGTGGATCTCCTGAGGTCAGAAGTTCGAAACCAGCCTGGTTAACGTGGTGAAACTCCATCTCTACCAAAAAAAAAAAAACAAAAATTAGCCGGGTGCCATGGTATGCACCTGTAGTACCAGCTACTCTGGAGGCTGAGGCAGAATAATCGCTTGATCCCTGAAGGCGAAGGTTGCAGTGAGCCGAGATCGTCCCATTGCACTCCAGCCTGGGCAACAAGAGCGAAACTTTGTCTCAAAAAAAAAAAAAAAAAAAAAAAATTATTCACACATGCAATACATTGAAAAAAAGAGACAGCAAAGAAGAGACAGAGTTTTCCCGTGCTCTGGGATGGGCCTGGTTAAGCTCAGGGAGGAAGCCCCGCCTGAAAAGGCTGAAGCTTAGGCTGTCAATCTTTCTTCACTCAGCCCAACATCTGATGACATCGTCTGTCACTCGGGGCCTTAGAAGGCGGGGTCTTAAACGTTATCCAAACAGAGACGCTGTCCTAGGAACTGTCCAATCAGGCACACAGCTGGAGCGAACAGGGCGGCTTCCGGGATTTGGCGGGGCCTTTGTCTCTAACTGAAGCGGGAGCTCCAGGTCTTGTCCTCACTGCTTTGTGTCTTCTGCTTTTAGGGGCGCAGCCTCTGTGGCCCTGTGACCTGCCCCCTGGGAACCTAGAAATGGTGAGAGTGCCGGGTACGACATCCCGAGAGAGGGAACGGGGCTGGCTGGAACCAGTGGGAAGCGGCTGTGGCGGGACTCAGGCCTCCCTGCAATCAGCTTTACAATCTGCGCCCCGAGTTCTCCTTGCTCAGCTCGGCCTCAGCCCCCTTCAGCCGTAAGATGGCGGCTGCGCTGACAGCCGGACTCCGGGCGTCCTGTCTCTTCCCTGCGCAGTGACTGTGACCCGACCTGGAGCCCTCTCTGGGCAGCTCTGCACCAGTAGCCCTGCGTCTGTCTCAGATTGTGCAGGGACCACGGGAGAAAGGTCAGGGCAGAATCCTGACTCGGGGTGCGGGTTCATGAATGGGAAGAGCTTTGGTCCGTGGGGTTTTCAGGCCATTTTTTTCCTATTAAAAATTTATGGGCGTCATTGCAAAAACATTAAATAATTTAATCAAAGTGTGATTCAAAATTTTAGAGCACCTTGCTGTGGTTTGTAATTTGTAATCCATGGAAGGAAAGGTTTTTAAAAGTTTCGTGATAAAGAAAACCAAAATACATAATTGGCTAGGTACCGTTATGTAGATTTTGTTGTTGTTGTTGTTGTTTTCATTTTCTTTTTTTTAAGAGAGTCTCTCTCTGTTGCCCAGGCCGAAGTGCAGTTGTGTGATCTCGGCTCACTGTAACCTCCGCATCCCGGGTTCAAGAGATTTTTCTGCCTCAGCCTCCCTAGTAGTTGGGACTACAGGGGCCCGCCACCACATTTGGCAATTTTTTTTTTTTTTTTTTTTTTTTTTTTTTTTAGCAGAGATGGGGGTTTCACCGTGTTGGTCAGGCTGGTCTCGAACTCCTGACCTCAGGTGATCCACCCACCTCGGCCTTCCAAAGTTTTGGGATTACAGGCATGAGCCACTGTACCCGTCCTAGTTTCTTAATTTTTACAATCAAGGTGGAAATATCCTGGTTGTGCAATCCGCTTAATTGGCAGTTTATAGTTGGTTAAGCCTGGATTTTGTTTCTGCCAATGTGATAATTTACCAAAAAGTGCTCTTCAGTTTAGATTCTTTTTTTTAGAAGTAGAAACCCAGGAAATAGGGCCACCTAAATCCAATTTCCTGCCAATTAATGATTTTCACACTCCACAGGGGACTGATTTTTCCCTGAATTTTTCACTAGTGTCCCAAGCAGGGTCTCAAGTCTGCCCCTCATCCCCTATTCCTCCAGCCTGACTGGCTTGCAGTAAGATACTAAATTTTCAGTTTCGTGACATTGCCAAATGCCAGTTTCTCCTCCCTAAATAACTTTATCAACTATTTGTCCTTTAGTGTACATATTGATACCTATTTTAATGAATAATTTTTTTTTTAATATTTGAGACAGCCTTGCTCTGTTACCCAGGCTGGAGTGCAGTGGCATGATCTAGGCTCACTGCAGCCTCCGCCTCCTGGGCTCAAATGGTTCTCTTGTCTCAGTCTCCCAAGTAGCTGGAATTATAGATGCCTGGCACCATGCCTGGCTAATTTTTGTGTTTTTAGTAGATACAGGGTTTCACTATGCTGGCCAGGCTGGTCTCGAACTTCTGGCTCAAGTGATCCATCCTCCTTAGCCTCCCAAAGAGCTGAGATTATCCATGTGAGCTACCGTGCCTGGTGAATTATTTTTTGACAAAGCATTTGATGGCACATTTAAAGAGATTTTATTTTTTTTGGTAAATATTTCCTATGAAAATAAAGCAAAGAATAATCTGATACTATTGTAAAATATCTCTGTGTGTTTTTTTCTTTTATTTTCCCTAGTCACATATATCTTATCAGAATGTTTTTGGGTCCAGATTTTTTTTTTGGAAAGTTTATAGGGTGATATGTCTTCAGTCACCCTTCAGTTTTTGCTTGGACCTGGGTTTCAGTACTGCATGGGGATAAACAGCGATACCCACTGTGGCTATGTCTGCTAGAGTGTCTAGTGAATATCAGCTACTGGGTCATATTCTCTCATAGGACAACCTGAGGTATTGAGTGTAGCTTCTCAAGTGTGCAGGTGGATGCCTTGAGGCTAAGAGGCATTTCCTGGTGCACTTTTGTTTTTTTAAAAAAAACTTAATTCCTTGAGACATTAATATTGTCTTCACCCAACCCAACTTTTGTTTCTTGGAGACACATTGCTGGTCAGCCAATAGATACAAGCATTGAGGAGAAAAATAATTTCTGCATCCCGGATTCCTTTAGGGGTCAGAAAATAGTGCAAGAAAAATAGTAAAAAAGTTATAGAAAAAAAAAATCAGCATTCCAAAAGACCAAAAAACCACCAAAAACCAAAAAACTGACTCCATTGTGGTGGTGTAAGAACTTGCGGTGTAAAACGCGCCTGAGGCACTCACTGGGGCATAGTTCAGAGTCTCCTGAGAGGGGTTATTGAGCACGTAAGTGAGAAGGATGGGATGGGACAATAAACTAATCGAATGGCCTGACTTGAGTAAGAAGTGCCTTGAAAGATTTGTTCACTTATTTTGACCTAAGGTTTATTTATGTATTTTTTTAAGGCAGAGTTTCCCTCTGTCACACAGGCTGGAGCAAAGTGGTGCCATCTCTGCTCACTGCAACCTCCAAATCCCCACTTCAAGTGATTCTCATGCTTCAGTCTCCCAAGTAGCTGAGATTACAGGTGTGGACCACCATATCCAGCTAGTTTTTCTATTTTTAGTAGAGATGGAGTTTCACCACGCTAGCCAGGCTGGTGTCAAACTTCTGGCCTCAAGTGACTCACCTTCCTTGGCCTCCTGAAGTGCTGTGACTACAGGCATGAGCCACTGTGCTCAGCTGACCTCAGTTTTTTAACTGCATATTGCAGTTTATTAATAGAGCTTGAAAGGTAAGAAAAGATTTACAAAAGGCATAAAAGGTGAGTTTCAAAAAAAATTAATAATTTATTTGTTGAAAACTGTTACTTTATCTTTCTTTTTTTTTTTTTATTATACTTTAAGTTCTAGGGTACATGTGCATAACGTGCAGGTTTGTTACATATGTATACTTATACCATGTTGGTGTGCTGCACCCATCAACTCATCAGCACCCATCAATTCATCATTTATATCATGTATAACTCCCCAATGCAATCCCTCCCTCCTCACCCCTCCCCATGATAGGCCCCAGTGTGTGATGTTCCCCTTCCCGAGTCCAAGTGATCTCATTGTTCAGTTCCCACCTATGAGTGAGAACATGCGC
>NW_016811565.1:103471-111043 GCF_001698545.2 Rhinopithecus bieti | reverse complement strand
ACAGCGCAGTATTGGGGTGGGAGTTACCCGATTTTCCAGGTGTTGTGTGTCTCAGTTCCCCTGGCTAGGAAAACGGATCCCCTTCCCCCTTGCGCTTCCCAGGTGAGGCGATGCCTCGCCCTGCTTCAGCTCTCGCTGGTCAGGCTGCAGCAGCTGACCAGCACCGATTGTCCGGCACTCCCTAGTGAGATGACCCCAGTACCTCAGTTGAAAATGCAGAAATCACTGGTCTTCTGTGTCACTCGCGCTGGGAGTTGGAGACTGGAGCTGTTCCTATTCGGCCATCTTGCTCCGCCTACTTTATCTTTCTCAGTGAGTTTAGAAGTTTTCTCAGGCATGTGTTTTTATGGCTGAGTGATTTAATACAGAATTCCATCTCGCTTTTAAAACGGTAGCTACCAAGGAAAAAAAGAAAAATCTCTCTTCAATTTCGCTGTAGACAATGAATACATTTCCCAAAAGAATGTGGTAGATAATTCGTGAGTTATGTATATTACTGAAAACTTCAGTTCCTTTTGTTAGCAGGATAAAATTTTGACAGTGCATATCTTTATTCTATATCTTTTTTTTGTCTACTACATGATTTTTAATACAAATAATAATATATTTACTGCCTGAAAGGAATACATACTTTTGCTTTTCTTACTGAGGTATAAAATGTAAGCACCTTAAAATGTTCTTTCGTTATATGAACACTGTGCTTGAGTAATTTTGCTGAGTTTTTCTAACAGTTTTAGTTTCAAAAACGAAATAAATAACTCTAACATGGAAATTAAAGCTTAAGCTGCAGGAGGGCTGCCCCTTGTAGGTCATAGGTCTGGTTACCATGAGGAACAAAGGAAAGTAGGGGGGTTTTATTACCTCTAAAGCAGCTTCTCCTTCTTACTGTGGCCTGCCTCCATTGGCTGGAGTTGGACGGCACCATCTGATTGGCTAAACCCAGTTGGCTAACTTGAAAAGTGCAGGAATGCGGTTATATCGGTAGGAAGGCAGGAAGATCAGTTTCAGCGGAAGTAGCCCTTGCGATGGGAGAAGTAATTCACAGAGTGTGTAGCAGATGTGGGATGTGAACCCCATAGATAAGAACTGGGGAAAAGGTTGTTTACCAGGGAACGGGAAAAGGTTGTTTACCAGGGAAGGGGAAACAGAGAGTAAAGAAGTCATCTTGAAAGCAAGGGAAAAAAGGGCAAGAAACTTAAGCAAGCTAAACTTTTGAAGAAGAATTTCTTACAGTATTCAACATCTATACATTCATTACACGATTAAGAAAATGCTCATTTAAACAAGATGGCATTTATTACCCAGGAAGTTATGAAAAAACTATCAGGAGATACCTGCTTATTAGGGTGCTAAAGAAAGACTACTTAAAATCACTATTAAAATTGTAGAACATGGAAGATATCTATATCTTGGACTTTCCATAAAAATAATGTTTTCTTATGGTTAAATTCAGACTGTAATTTACTTTCATGGGGCCAATATCTCAGTAGTGATGCTGTGTCCTGGGTGCATCAGCACACTATAGAAACTTGTCCTGGTGCAGTTGATGTTAATAACTCACTCAATAAGCTCTTACAGATTTTTCCTGTATGGAATTATTTTTCTCTTCATCATTAAGTATCTTTTTGCAGCAATGTGCATAAACCATCACATTTAATTGGCAGCTGCCAGTTTTTTTAGGTATTCTTTGTATTTATCTTTTGTTGGTAAATGAAAGCTCTCATCTTTGTTTACAGACCAGAAAAACTGAAAAAACACAGGCTCTTCCGCTTACTGGATGTTTGACAAAATAGTCTTTTGGGGCCAAAACATTTGCATTACTAGCGAGCTTGATAGAGATTCAGTAACTCAGACTTTATTTCAGACCTCCTGAAAAAATAATCTGTATTAACGAGATGTCCAGTTTATTGTACACATTTAAATTTGAGTGGTACCTTCTAACTCAACATGTTTATTTTGTCTGATAAATATAAACAGCTATGTCTTTTCATCTGAAAATATACACAACTCATTCTGTATTATGTAAATACAGCACTAAAAAATGTATATGTTAGTACATTTTTACACCTTATCATTCAGACAAGTATCATATATACACTGATGCGGATATTATGCCACTCTCTCAGAATTAGAGAATACATTAGAAAATGTTTGTGTTTTGACAATTATTTTATTGGATAATTTCAGTGCCTCTTGTAAGTTAGAATCAGTTCTATTCACTTTCTGATTTTACCTTGAGTCAAATGAAAAATTCTGCCCATAGCCACTTTGTAAATATGTGTGTTTGTGTGTGTTTTCCAGGGACTGTTGACATTTAGGGATGTGGCCATAGAATTCTCTCTGGAGGAGTGGCAGTGCCTGGACATTGCACAGAAGAATTTATATAGGAATGTGATGTTAGAGAACTACAGAAACCTGGCTTTCCTGGGTGAGGATAACTTTAATACAAAATTTTTAATATAAGCTAAAGCTTTTATTTTTCTTTCATAGTGTTTTCTGGTAATTTATGCTTTCATATTTCTGTTTTCAAGAAAATCCTGGGGATTTGTCTGTTTAGAAAAAATTTCTTCAAGATGTTTCATCTTGACCTGAACATTCCTCATTCCTGTGCTGGTCTGTGTCCTTCACTTTAGATTAGTGGTAATTTCAGAAGCTTAGTGGCATAAAGTATTGTTATTCACAGTTTAAAATCTAAGCGCCATTACCAATTTCTGATTCAGTAGTACCAGGCAGTGAAATTAAGTACCTACACAATTAAAATATTCTCTAAATATTTAAAAATTTCTGTTATAAATTAGTATATGGTATAAATTTATTAGAATATTCTATTATATCACTTTTACTTTGCACATTACTTGGTAATTGGAGAATATGAGCCAGATTCATATTAATTATTTTTAATAAAACAGGTATTGCTGTCTCTAAGCCAGACCTCATCATCTGTCTGGAGAAAGAAAAAGAGCCCTGGAATATGAAGCGACATGAGATGGTGGATGAACCCCCAGGTAGGTGAGAGTAAATACAACAGATGACATGGATGAGAGGTCCAACATCAAGAAGAAAGCCAGTCTTTAAAGTGATTTGGAAAGCTGCATTCCAAAGGAAATAAGTTTCTGGGAAGTCTGGAATTTTAAAAAAATTATACTCTCACATAGGGGCATCTTCTGCTTATGCTTATAAAATCTCAAAGAATTCTACTTTCCCTTCAGTGATCTTCCTTAACATTTACAGTGACAGCCAAAGTACTGTTCATGGCATATAAAAGAGCATGCAATCTGACTTTTTCTTGTTTTTGTGGACAGATAGATATTTGCATAATTTTGAGACATTCTATGTTAATTTTTTTTTTTTTTTAATGGAGTTTTGCTTTTGTGGCCCAAGCTGGAGTGCAATGGTGTGATCTCGGCTCAGTGCAACCTCTGCCTCCCGGGTTCAAGTGATTCTCCTGCCTCAGGCTCCTGAGTAGCTGGGGTTGCAGGTGCACACCACCACACCTGGCTAATTTTTTGTATTTCTATTAGAGACAGAGTTTCATCATGTTGGCCAGGCTGGTCTCAAACTCCTGACCTCAGGTGATCCACCCACTTCAGCCTCCCAAAGTGCTGGGATTACAGGCGGGAGCCACCGTGCCCAGCCTAAACTATTTTTTAAATTCTCTTTTTGCATGAGAGTAGTGGTTTCTGTTTCATTGGGTTTTTTGTTTGTTTGTTTGTTTTTCTGCTCATTTCATCCTGTTTTTTTTCTTTCTTTGTTTCTTTTTTGTTTATTTAATATGACCAATTTTACTTCCTGCAGAAAGGGTACACTCGCCAGCAGTTTTGCCACGAGAGTACACTGAACAAAGGAGACAGGGTCATTTATAACCTGACATGTTCACTTTACGGCTGTGTCCGGTTTCCATTGGCTGGAACAGGCATCCTGTTTTCATTACTATAGTCTTGAAATATAGTTTGGGCTGGGCGTGGTGGCTCACGCCTGTAATCCCAGCATTTTGGGAGGCCAAGGCAGGTGAATCACGAGGTCACGAATTTGAGACCAGCCTGGCCAACATGGTGAAATCCCATCTATACTAAAAATAAAAAAATTAGCTGGGCGCAGTGGTGGGCGCCTGTAATCCCAGCTACTCTGGAGGCAGAGGCAGGAGAATCGCTTGAACCCGGGAGGTGGGGGTTGCAGTGAGGCGAGATCGTGCCAGTGCACTCTAGCCTGGGCAACAGAGTAAGACTCTCTCTCTCTCTCTCTATATGTATAGTTTAAAATTATAAAGTATAATGTCCTTTGCTTTGTTATTTTTCCTTAAGATTGCTTTGGCTATTCAAAATTTATTGTAGTTTCATGTACATTTTAGGATTATATTTTTCATTACTGTAAAAAAAAACTGGAATTTTGATACGGAGTTTATTGAATCTAGAGATCACCTTAGATAATATGGCAGTTTCACAATCCTTATTCTTTCAATAGAAATAAAATAGTTTTAAATTTATTTGTGTCCTCTCTAATTTTTTTTCTTGAGATATCTTTCACTTAAAAGACTTATGAACTCCTTGGTTATATTTGTTCTAAAATTGATTATTGCTATTGTAAATAAGAATGTTTTTCCTCTATTTTATCAGAGATGGTTTTAAGTGTATGCAATGATAACATAATTGTATGTTAATTTCATATTTTGCTAATCAACTGAGTGTATTCATTAGTTTAAACAGGTTTTAATGTATTTTTTTATATATAAGATTACATAATTACAAACAGCGACGTTTTACTTACTGGTTTTCAATTTCAGTGATTAAATTTTCCTTTTGACTATTTCTTCTTTCACATACTTTCAGTGCTATGTTAAAATAGAAGCACTGACAGTAAGAAACAATAGTTTTGCATTGGTGTCTGTAAATTTGAAGGAGCAAATACCTCTTCACGATTTTATAAACTGGTTTCAGAAACTAAAAATCTGTTTTTGTTGTACCCCCAGGGTGATAGAATGCCCTCTGGGTTTGTAGTGAAGAGGGATTGTAGCTTGGTTTTAAGTCTGCTGGGTTTGCACAAGGGTTCACTTTTAGTTGTCTTCTTAAATGGGGTTTGGATAGTTGTAATTCTCATTTAAATTTTAGACAGAGTGAATATCCTTCAGGACTTTGCTCTGCTGGGCAGACCCAAGGGCAGGTTTCTGCAGTCAGGTCTGTATATGGTGTTTTTTATATCAGGATGTGGATGAGCATGGCTTTCACCCAGTACAAGAGAGGATTTTCCCAGGTCACTTTGGATTTCTACATAGGCAGAACTGGTCACGAACTGTGGCTAAGGGAGCTGGAACTGGAGTCATGGAACTGCTTCAGGGGCCACAGTAAAGGCCAAGGTCTGAGGCCTGCCATCATGGCTATAAATGGAGGTCTTCCTCCAGGCCTCTGGGAGGGCAGCCCCCCCTGCCCTGCTCCCCACCGCTGGCCGCCAAGACTGTGGCTGTGAAGAGTTTGGGATGGTTCCAGAATTAAGTTTAAAATTCTCAGTGGAACCAAGTTAGGTGGAGCACTTTCTTGTCTGTAGCCAAAAACAGTAGTGTGCATGTATTTTGAAGCCCGAACGGGGGCCTGCCTCCTAAACAGAATTACCTTGAATCTTGGGCTTTAGCAGAGTTTCACAACTCCTTTCCTGGATCTCAGAGCTCTCTTAAAGGCACTTTTTCTTTTAGATGAGATCTTGCTACATAATCCAGGCAAATCTTAATATTTTGACCTCAAGCAATTCTTCAACTGTAATGTACCATGTAGTTTTCATTACAGGTGTGAACCATGATGCCTCGTTCTCTCACAAAAATATTTTTGTCAGGAATGGGTGACACATTTTCTTGCTGTCAGGGGATAAGCAAATAGGTCACCTTTTTTTTTTTTTTTATCTTTTTAATGTCACTCTCCATATACATTTTTACGTTCTATTTTCTGCTTCAAATTTGTCTGTAATTTTACATTCTGACATTTAAGGCAATATACTAGAATTTACATGTTGTTCCTGAATTAAATTAGGTAATTAATATGCAAGCAGGCAAAAAGGAATTATAGAATTTTCAACCACTTTTGTCAGCCTATATCTAAATAATAACATAATTTATTCCCCAAATATTTGTTTTATATATGAAGCTCTGACCATATTCTGCTAAATATATATATAATTTAGCAACGTGAGGCTATTCTTTGATTCTAAACTTGGATTACAGTAGTTTTATTTTGTGTAAAAATAGCATATGTTTAAAACATAAAAATGGACACTAGTTTCTTTTAAATGCTTAAATCTATTAAAAGTTTCTCATTATCATCTCCTATTTATGATTGTACTGCATTTTCTCTGACATTTTATTGCCATACAATAGATGCCAGTAATTTTAAATGCCTGCCTTCCATGAATGCACAGTTACAGTCAAACATTGCAGTTATCTAGACAAATTGTTAATGTACATAAATGTTGCCAACTAGATGTAATGAGTAAACATTTCTGTTATTGTGTTGCAGTTCTATATTAGTGTTTTTTGTAGTGTAGTATAAGTTTCCTAACATCAGTTTATTGTGCCTACTGGTTTTACTTATATATTATGTTCTGTATACTTTAATTTAATGTGGAGTTTAATTAAAAGATAAATGAGCCATGTCTATCACAATCAACTTATATATATGTGTGTGTATTTATATCTACAAATATGACCCCAATTTTGGTTATACCTTATATATTCTTTCTTAGCTCTTTTTTTTTTTTTTCTGTGAGAGGAAGTTTTACTCTTGTTGCCAAGACAGGAGTGTAATGCACGATCTCAAGTCACCGTAATCTCTGCCTCCCAGGTTCAAGTGATTCTCCTGCCTCAGTCTCCTGAGTAGCTGGGATTACAGGAATGTGTCACCACACCCAGCCAATTTTGTATATATTTTTTTTAGTAGAGATCGTATTTCTCCATGTTGCTCAGTCTGGTCTCGAACTCCTGACCTCAGGTGAAATGCCCACCTTGACCTCTGAAAGTGCTGGGATTACAGGCATGAGCCACCTTGCCTGGCCTCTTAGCTCATTTTCAATGTTGGTTTTATCTTGTCTAAGTGAGTAGCCTTGGAAATAGCCTTATTTTCACCATGTGTTTAATGATGAATATATATTTCCTTTGTGTGAGAATAATTCTTTTGTGATTTGAAGGTAATTTTTTAAAAAGATTTGTAATCCTGTATCTTGCCAGTTTTTTAAAAAAATATTGTTTTAAAAACACGAAACATATAATTTAGCTTCTTCAGTCTATTTAAATGTACATGTCAGGGCCAGGCATGGTGGTGGCTCACATCTGTAAAACCAGGACTCTGAGAGGCCGGGACAGAAGGATTGCTTGAGCCCAAAAGATTGAGACCAACCTGGACAAAATATGGAGTCACCCTCTCTACAAATATTTTTTTCTAAGAAATAGCAAGGCATGGTGGTGTGCACCTGTGGTCCCAGCTACTTGAGAGTTTGAGGGTCAGGATTACTTGACCCTGGGAGCGTGAGGCTGCAGTGAGCCATAACTGTCCCATTGTACTCAAACTTAGGTGACAGATTGAGACCCTGTCTTAA
>NW_016811565.1:93682-103330 GCF_001698545.2 Rhinopithecus bieti | reverse complement strand
TATATATATATATATGTATTTCAGGCATGTCATGTATATTGACATTGTTATGCAAAAGACTTCTTGAAATTTTACATCTTGTAAAACTAAAACTCAGTATCCATTAAATAACATTTACCCATTTTGTGCTCTCTTTAGCCCTTGAGAAACACCCTTCCACTTTCTGTTTTTACAAGTGTGACTATCTTATATATTTCATATAAGTGAAATCGTAACATCCATCATTTCGTTAATGGTTTATTTCAGTTGGCATAATATTCTCAGAGTGTATCTTTAAATGTGAGAAGATTTCTTTTTCAAGGCTGAATAATATTCCATTGTATCAAATATGTCTTCAAGGTCCTATGTTAGGTATTTTAGATATAGAAACATAAATTGAATCACTGGATTTAATAATTTATTTTTAATTATTTGAAGTACATTTATAGTATTATAAAATAATGGGTGTACCTTTGTTTTCCACCAACAATCAACCCAACTAACTTTTGTATTTTTAGTAGAGACAGGGTTTCATCATGTTGGTCAGGCTGGTCTCAAACTCCTGACCTCGGAATTCTCCCACCTCGGCCTCCCAAAGTGCTGGGATTACAGGCTTGAGCCACCATGCCCAGCCAAGGGTTTTATTTTTATTGCATCATCAACAGATTTGGTGTTTTCAAAAAATTGTTACTGGCAATTTAAATGAGTGTGAGGGGATTTTGTTTTTCATTATGATGTTTATGCATTTCCCTACAAATTAGTTTTGAGTGTCCTTTCAAATGTTTTGATGAAAATTTATTTCAATTTGTCTATTTCTAAATAAAGTTATTCAACTTTATTGTTCAGTTTTTTTTTTTTTTTTTTTGGGAGACGAAGTCTTGCTCTGTCACCCAGGCTGAAGTGCAATGGTGACATCTCTGCTCCCTGCAACCCCTGCCTCCCGGATTCGAGCGATTCTCCTGCCTCAGCCTCGTGAGTAGTTGAAATAACAGGTGCGTGCCACCACGCCTGGCTAATTTTTATATTTTTAGTAGAGACGGAGTTTCACCATGTTGGTCAGGACGGTCTGGAACACCTGACCTCATGATCCGCCTGCTTCTGCCTTTCAATGTGCTGGGATTATAGGTGTGAGCCACCGCACCCAGCTATTGTTCAGTTTTAAAAGTTGTTTGTAGTTTTTGAATATTGACTCCTATCACATGTAATTTATAAATATTTTCACCCATTTTCTAGGAGGCATTATCCCTCTTTTAAATATTTATATGTGCAGAAATGTTGAAGTGTAGTGTAGTTAAATTTTTGTTTTTTCTTTGATGCTCACGCATTTAATTTTGTATCTAAGAAAATGGCGCCAAGACTAATGTTGTGTTTTCCCTATATATTTTAAAGAAATTAAGAAGTTATCCAGTCAGGCGTGGTGGCTCATACCTGTAATCCCAGCGCTTTGAGAGACTGAGGTGGGCCGATCATAAGACAGGAGTTCGAAACAATCCTGGCCAACATGGTGAAACCCCATCTCTACTAAAAATACAAAAAAATTAGCCAAGCGTGGTGGTGTGCATGTAATCCCAGCAACTTGGGAGGTTGAGGCGGGAGAATCACTTGAACCCAGGAGGCAGAGGTTGCAGTGAGCTGAGACCACGCCACTGCACTCCAGCCTGGGCTGCTCTCCAGCCTGGGCAACAGAGTGAGACTCTGTCTCCAAAAAAAAAATGTTATCTTCCTATGTCTAATTAAAAGATTTTTCACATGTGGTATAGGTCAATAATCGAACTTCATTTTATCAGTATGGATATTCAGCTTTCAACATAATTTTTTGAAAAGATTATCTTTTTTCTATTGTGTGCTCATATCAGTTTTGTGGGAGATTATTTGGCCTTATACAGAAGGGTTCATTTCTGGGCTGTCTATTCTGTTGTTTCATCTGTCTTTGTGTCAGTACCACATTGTTTTTGTTATTGTTGCTTTTAATATGTTTCAAAATCAGAAAATGTAATGTCTCTTTGTTGTTTTTTATGGGTGTTTGGCTATAGTTCACAATAAAATGTTAACATTTTAAACAGTATTTCCTTAAAAAACTCCTATTTGGATTTATATAAAAATTACTATTATTATTTTTTGAGATGGAGTCTCACTCTGTCGCCCAGACTGGAGTGCGGTGGTGGGATCTCAGCTTACTGCAACCTCCGCCTGCCAGGTTCAAGCAATTCTTCTGTCTCAACCTCCAGTGTAGCTGGGATTACACGCCCAGCTAATTTTTTTGTATTTTTAGTAGAGACAGGGTTTCACTGTGTTGCCCAGGCTGGTTTCGAATTCCTGAGTTCAGGCAATCCACCTGCCTCAGCCTCCCAAAGTGCTAGGATTACAGGCGTGAGCCAATTCACCCAGCCATAAAAATTATATTGAATGTGTCTACCACTGTAGGTTGTATTGACATTTTGAAAAATTAATGTTTTTTTGATTCCTGAGCAAACATATGTTGAAGAGTGTGTTTTATTTTCATATATTTTTGGATTTTTTTTAGTTTTCCTTTTAATTTCTAGTTTAATTCAGTTTTGGTCAGACAACACAAAGTGTGTAATTTTGGTCTTCTTAAATTTATTTATTATTGTTGTTGTGTTTGTTGTGGTTTTTGTTAGGAGACAGCATCTTACTCTGTCACCCAGGCCAGAGTGTACTGCCATGATTTTGGGTTACTGCAGCCTCAGCCTACCAGGTTCAAGTGATCTTTCCACCTCAGTGTCTCATGTAGTTGGGACTACAAACATGAAGTACCATATCTGAGTAATTCTTTGATTGTTTGTAGGGATAGAGTCTCACCATGTTGCCCAGGCTGGCTTCAAACTTTTGACTCCAAGTAATCCTCCCAGCTTGATCTCTCTAAGTGTTGGGATTATAGGCATGAGCTACACCACCAAGCTGGCATTCTTAAATTTAATAAAACTTACTATGTGTCCTAACATAATACACCAGGTGCAAATAAGAATATCATGTATTCTCTTGCTTTTGACTGGAAAGTTTTGTACTCATCTGTTAAACCTAATTGGTCTATAATATGGTTTTGATGTTCATGTCCTCCAAACCTTATGATTAAATGTAATTTTTAATGTTGGATGTGAGACCTGGTGGGAGGTATTTGGGTCATGGGGGCAAAGTCCTCATAAATAGCTTGGCACCATCCTCTCAGTAATCAAAATGTTTACACTCCATTAATTCAAATGAAAGCAGGTTTATTAGAAGAACCTGGCTCCTTCATCTCATACTTGCTCTGTCTCTCATCATGTAATATGTACGGTTACTCTTCATCTTCAACCATGACTCTAAGCTTTGTGACATTCTCACCAGAAGCAGATGCTGGCACACACTTTTTCTACAGTCTGCTAAATTGTGAGCCAAATAAATATTATTTCTTTATAAGTTATCCACTCTCCGATATTCATCTATATGCAAAATAATTGATACAGTCTATAACGTTGTCTAGGTTTTCTGTTTTCTTATTTTTTGTTTAATGTGAATTTTCTATTATGGAAAATGGGGTCTTGATGTCTACAATTATTATTTTGCTATGTATTTCTTGCTTTACTTTTGTCAATATTTGCTTTATATATTTTGGAACCCTGATATACACAGATAGATAGATAGATAGATAGATAGATAGATAAATAGAAATAATAGTTACATATTTGTGATAAATCAACCCATATTACCAATATATACTATCAATGTTTGTCTCACGTTAGCACTTGACTTAAAACATGTCTAATACCTAATTGTAGTTACTATTTTCATAAAATACAGGTTTTTTTTTCACTATGTAATTTTCAGCCTATTTGACTCAATGTTAAATGAGTCCCTTGTAGGTGGCATATTGTTTGCTTTTCTTAAGCCACTAAAGCATTTTATTTTTTCTTTTTATAATTTCATTTATTTACTTGTTTATTCATTTATTTTTGAGATAGGTCCCACTCTGTCAGCCAGGCTGGTTTGCAGTGTTGTGATCATGGCTTACAGCAGCTTCAACCTCAGAAGATTCTCTCGTTTCAGCCTCTCAGGTAGCTGGGTTACAAGTGTGTAGCATCACACTCAGCTGGGTTTTTTGTATTTATGGTTGAGACGGAGTTTGGCCACATTGCCGAGGCTGGTCTCAAATTTCTGAGACCCAGTGATCAGCCCACCTTAACCTCCCAAAGTCCTGAGATTACATTTGTTTCTATTAAGTAGTTTAATTAATTTATATTTAAAATTATTTATTAAAAATGAAGTTACTACTTTTATTGTTACTGTTTTGTGTGTTCCTCAGTGGTAGTTTTTTATATGTTGGTTTATTGCCTTAAATTTCATTTTAATTGTGTAGTGATGTGCTTCAATTGTTTTTTACATCTCATTTTGCATAGTTTCTATAAATATTATCTTCATAATCATCTTGTGTATTAGTCAGTTTTTATGCTGTTGATAAAGACATACCTGAGATTGGGCAATTTAGAAAACAAAGAGGTTTGTTGGACTTACAGTTTTGTCTGACTGGGGAGACTTCACAATCATGGTGGAAGGTGAAAGGCATGTCTCATCTGGTGGCAGACGAGAGAGAGCTTGTGCAGGAAAACTCTGTCTTATAAAGCCTTCAGATTTCATGAAACTTATTCACTATCATGAGACCAGCACAGAAAAGACCTGCCCCCATGATTCAATTACCTTCCACCACATCCCTCCCACAACATGTGGGAATTAAAGATGTGTCTTGGGTTGGGGTATGGCCAAACCATATCATCTTTAAAAATGGAATTTACATGAAACATCTTAAAATTAAAATAATATATTTCTCTCATGACAACTTCAATTGAATATAAAGATTATACCTCTATATTTTTCAGTTTGTCATTAATATTAAAAATTATTTCATATTGTGTATTTATTAACATTTATGCAGGTTTTTATTTTGTTTTAAATATTTTACAGAATAGCTTTAAGAGTTATATGCATCATCTTTATGATAGTAAAAATTTCTATATTTGTCTGTATATTTACATTTAATAGAGAGCTTTATGTTATATATGGTTTTATGATGCTGTCCAGTAGTGTTTTATTTTTAAACCAAATTGACTCTTTTTTTTTTTTTTTTTTTTTTTTGAGGTGGAGTCTCGCTCTGTCACCCGGGCTGGAGTGCAGTGGCCAGATCTCAGCTCACTGCAAGCTTCGCCTCCTGGGTTCACGCCATTCTCCTGCCTCAGCCTCCCGAGTAGCTGGGACTACAGGCGCCGCCACCTCGCCTGGCTAGTTTTTGTATTTTTAGTAGAGACGGGGTTTCACCGTGTTAGCCAGGATGGTCTCGATCTCCTGACCTCGTGATCCGCCCGTCTCGGCCTCCCAAAGTGCTGGGATTACAGGCTTGAGCCACCGCGCCCGGCCAAAATTGACTCATTTTAACAATTCTTATTGTTATATGTAGAGTCTCACTGTATTACTCAGGCTGACCTGAAACTCCTGGCCTCTAGTGTTCTGACAGCCTTGGCCTCCTAAAACTGTAAAATTACTGGCATGAGCCACGGTGTCTGGCCACCATGTACCATTTTTTTTGGTAGAACTGTGCTACTGGTGATGAACACCCTCATCTTTTATTTTGGATTTGTTTTATTTTCATCTTTTAAAGAGAAATAACTTTAAATCAAATACTATTGGTTAGAAATATTTTTTTCCTTTTATTACATCAAAATTTGGGAAGTTCTCACCTTTTTTTATCTTCAAGTAATCTCTGTGTTATTTTTTTTCCATATTCTTCTTCTGAGATTTTCTTAGTTAATATATTAATACAGTTGATGGTATCTAATAACTTTTACATTCCATGTTTTAATTTTGTTTTGGAATTTTATATTTTTATGTTACATATTTTAGGGTATGCCATCACACATCCATTAATTGTGTTTTGATTTTTTAGTATATATTATAATTATGCATGCCAATATTTAACTTTATACAATGTAAGACATTGTGGAGCAAAATCATATATGAATTGGCCATATGTCTTTTTCTAATAGAATTATCTCTATGTTTGTTTGCCTGTATAAATGTTATCCTTATATTTTTTTTAATAACGTGTATTTGTTGTGTGAGTTTGTTGTGAATGTTTTTCTAATCCTGTGTAGATGAGAAGTTATACAATTCTTGTAATTTCTACATCCTATTTATTTGTGAATCTATATAATTTTTGTGAGGTAGAAACACTTGGATTTGAATATAATTTAAAACAATCATAATTCTGTATCTCTTTTAGGTATTATTGTTTATTTTTACTTGTCCAAAAAACACAACAAAATTTACCACAAAATATTTTAAATATTCAGTTTAGTCATATTAGTTACTTTGACATTGTCATGCAACATATTACTAAAATGTTTTTCTCTTGCAAAGCTAAATCTTCATACATATTAAACAACTACCAATTTTTCTTTCTTTTTTTCTTTTTTTGAGATGGAGTCTTGCTCTGTCACCCTTGCTGGAGTGCAGTGGTGCGATCTCAGCTCACTGCAACCTCCACCTCCCATGTTCAAGCAATTTTAGTGCCTCAGCGTTCTGAGTAGCTGGGATTACAGGTGTCCACCGCCATGCCTGGCTAATTTTTACATTTTTAGTACACCTGGGGTTTTGCCATGTTGGCCAGGCTGGTTTCAAACCCCTGACCTTAGGTGATACACCTGCCTCGGCCTCCCAAAGTGCTGAGATTACAGATGTGAGCCACCATGCCTGGCCCCAATTTTTTCTGTTTTATGGCACTTTGCAAAAACCACTCTGTTCTTTGTTTCTAAGAGTGTAACTCCTTCATATATCTCATACAATCTCTGTCTTTTTGTGGCTGGCTCATTTCATTTTGCATAATGCCATTAAGATTTATATTTATAGTTTGTAGAATATTTCCTGCTTTTTGAATACTGAGTTATATTCTAGAATTTGTTTTTTCTTTTTTTTTTAGACAGAGTTTCACTCTTGTTGCCCAGGCTGGAGTGAGTGCAATGGCACGATCTCGGCTCACCGCAACCTCTGCATCCTAGGTTCAAGCGATTCTACCGCCTCAGCCCTCCAAGTACGTGGGATTACAGGCATGTGCCTCCACACCTTGCTAATTTTGTATTTTTAGTAGAGATGGCATTTCTCCATGTTAGTCAGGCTGGTCTTGATCTCCTGATCTCAGGTGATCCGCTTGCCTCAGCCTCACAAAGAGCTGGGATTACAGGCATGAGCTGCTGTGCCTGGCCTCAGAATTTTTATATTTTCTACTGAATTATTTAGTGAAAGAAATTTGCATTGCTTTCATCTATTAGCTTACAGTAAAAATGCTGCTATAATTAGGAGTATATAAATGACTGCTTATATGATAATCTATGTAAAAGTTTATATACATGCTGCATTCTAGTTTATAGTCTACTTATTTACCTTTATGCTCATACCAAATTGTTTTAATTCTGTAGCTTTGTAGTGTGTTTTGAATTAAGAACTTTAATGCCTCCAGCATTTTGTTTTTAAGTTTCCTGGGTACTTTATTATCTCTTGAGCTTCTATATACTTTTGGGGTTGCTGTTTCTGTTTCTTCAAAAATGCAATGAGGAATTTGGAAAACATTGCATTAAATATGTAGATTGCATTGAGCGGGATGGACCTCTTCACAATTTAACCATTTCAATCTCTGCATAAGAGCACACTCAGTAGTGTGTTGTTTAATTTCTGTGTATTTGTAAATTTTTCAGTTTTTTTCTCTTGTCGTTGTACACTCATTCCATTTTGGTCATAGAAAGTAGTTCATAAAATTTTACTTTTAAAATTTTGAAGGCTGGGTGCCATGGCTCACACCTGCAATCACAGCACTTTGGGAGGCCGAAGCAGGTGGATCACCTGAGGTTGGCAGTTTGAGACAGCCTGACCAACATGGAGAAACCCTGTCTCTACTAAAAATACAAAATTAGCCAGGCGTGGTTGCACATGCCTATAATCCCAGCTACTCGGGAGGCTGAGGCAGGAGAATAGCTTGAACCTGGGAGGCAGAGGTTGTGGTGAGCCTAGATCGTGCCATTGCACTCCAGCCTGGGCAACAAGAGCAAAACTCCACCTCAAAATAAATAAATAAATAAAATAAAATTTTGGTAGGATTTCCTTTTGGCCTAAGATGTGGTCTATCAAGGAAAACATGAGCTATTGAGAAGGGTGTGTATTCTGATGTTGTTAAGGAGTGTTCTCCATAGCTTTGTTTGGAATAATTGTTTTATACAACCTTTAAGTAGTCTGTTCCCTTGTTAACATTCTTTCTTGTTTTAGTTTTTGTTATAGAAAGTGTATTATTAAAATATCTTCATCTAATTATATTGCTTTCTTTGTGTTTCTTCCTTTCTACTAATTTGCGTTACATATTTGGAACCCTAATGTGAGACACACACACACGCGCATGCACACACACACACACACACACACAGATTTCTCATAAATTTCCAGTGAATTAATCTATTGTTTTTTGATGTCCTTCTTTGTTTCTTTGGAGTTTCGATGTCAAGTATATTTTATAAAATATTATGCTTTTTGACTTAAGATGTAGCTTGTGTATGATTATTTTGACTGTTTCTGCTCTCATTTGATTAATGTTTGCATGGAATGTCTACTTCCATCCTGCCACTTCCAATCTATTTTAATCATTAGATTTATTTTATTTATTTTGTTTTTTTGAAACAGAGTTTCACTCTTTTACCCAGGCAGGAGTGCAGTGGCGTAATCTCCGCTTACTGCAGCCTCCGCCTTCTGGTTTCAAGTGATTTTTCTGCTTTAGCCTTTCGAATAACTAAGATTTCAGGTGCCCGCCACCACACCCTGCTAATTTTTGTATTTTTAATAGAGACAGGCTTTCACCATGTTGGCCAGGCTGGTCTTGAACCCTTGACCTTGTCATCCATCTTTCTCAACCTCCCGAAGTGCTGGGATTACAGACGTGAGCAACCGCACCCAGCCTTAAAATTAGATCTCAGCTGACTCTTGTAAAAAGGCAAATTGTATCTTGGCTTTTTAAAATGTTTTGATCTATTTATTGAAAGTATGTCTCAATTTAAAAGTTAATTTTCTATATATTTAAATCATTTTCTGAAAGAAACACTGTTACTTTATTAAGCATTTTATTTGATTTTTGCGTCTGTGTCTCTCATTTATTCTTCTTCCATTGTTGTGTCTTTTTGAAGATTGTATTTATATGCTTTCATTGTTTTCTTTTTTTTTTTTTTTTTGAGGTGGAGTTTCACTCTTGTTGTCCAAGATGGAGTGCAGTGGCATGATCTCAGCTCACCACAACCTCCGCCTCCCGGATTCAAGTGATTCTTTTGCCTCAGCCTCCCGAGTAGCTAGTATTACAGGCATGTGCCACCACACCTGGCTAATTTTGTATTTTTAGTAGAGACGGCATTTCTCCATGTTGATCAGGCTAGTCTTGAACTCCTGACCTTGGGTGATCCACCCACCTCAGCCTCCCAAAGTGCTATAATTACACGTGTGAGACACTACACCCAGCCTTTTTTGTGTATTTATAGAAATATTTTTGTGGTACCTTGGGCATTACATATAACCTCTAAAAGATACAAAATTAATCTGGCAAAAAAATAAATGAACTTAAGTTGCATACAATTTTTTTTTTTTTTTTTTTTTTTT
>NW_016811565.1:87392-92177 GCF_001698545.2 Rhinopithecus bieti | reverse complement strand
TTTTTTTTTTTTTTTGAAATGTTAAATATTTTTGTTCTCGTCCTCATTTTTCTGATTTTCCATACTTGTGTCTATTCTTGTTTTAATCAGTGTTCAATTTATTAACAATTCTTAAAATTAATGTATAAATCTTAGATAAATTTTTATGTTTCAGAAAATTTTATGATATTTTTGGTGGGATGATACTGCCCTATTTTGTATATATTGTAAGCTTTCAGTTTTTTACATTAAAAAAACTACCTGTCAAAATTTTTATAATGTAGCTCCTGGCATAGCCTGAAAACAATTATCTTGGCTCGTGATTTTGGGAGTTTTTCAGACATATTCTTAGGACTTGTGTTGCCTGAAATTTTGTGTTTAGTTTTTAGTTAGAGTTTATTCATGTTACTTTGTAGGAGTCAGTAATCACTTGCTACACTTGTTCCTTTTCTGTGGTACTGCAGTCTGGCTGCTGCTGGAACATTTTTCTTTGATCTCAGCCGACTCAAACTCTCATTCCAAAGTATACCACCGTTTCTGTCAGCACTTTATGTCATGAGAGACAGAAAACAGTGTCAGGAAAAGCCCCTAAAAGCCAGAAATGACAATGAATGTGCCAGTATCTTACCTTTCTTTCAAAACAGAAATCAAGAGTTTGCGATTTACTTTTAAAGACACTATGTTATAGTAGGAAACAGGAAAAGCTGTGTTGGGTAAATTTAGACTTTTCTTTTTCTTCTATGTGGTTTTTTGCGTTGTGCTCATCTGGAACACTGCACACACTTAACTGATTTATAAATTTCCCACAGATGTATTTTGGTTTGTATGTTTTTCTTACATTTAAATGTCTGTGAAAGAATTAGGGTCTGTGGTATTTTTGCAAAACCATCTTGTTTGTGTAGGTTGTATAATTTTATAGGTAAAAATTTTTAAACTATATTTATGTCAGTATAGTAAGTGGAGTAAATTATTTTAATTTCTTTTTCCAGGTATATGTCCTCATTTTGCTCAAGATATTTGGCCAGAGCAGGGCATGGAAGATTCTTTTCAAAAAGTAATACTAAGAAGATTTGAAAAATGTGGACCTGAGAACTTACAGTTAAGAAAAGGTTGTAAAAGTGTGGATGAGTGTAAGGTACACAAAGAAGGCTATAATGGACTTAACCAGTGTTTCACAACTACCCAGGGCAAAGTATCTCAATGTGGTAAATATTTGAAAGTCTTTTATAAATTTATAAATTTAAACAGATACAAGATAAGACATACTAGAAAGAAACCTTTCAAATGTAAAAATTGTGTCAAATCATTTTGCATGCGTTCACACAAAACCCACCATAAAAGCATTTATACTACAGAGAAGTCATACAAATGTAAAGAATGTGGAAAAACCTTTAATTGGTCCTCAACCCTTCCTAATCATAAGAAAACTCATACTGAAGAAAAGCCCTACAAATGTGAAGAATATGGCAGAGCTTTTAATCGATCCTCAAATTATGCTACACATAAGATAACTCATACTGGAGAGAAACCTTACAAGTGTGAAGAATGTGGCAAAGCATTTAGCCAATCCTCAATGCTAACCATACATAAGAGGATACACACTGGAGAGAAACCCTGCAAATGTGAAGAATGTGGCAAAGCATTTAGCCAACCCTCAGCCTTAACCATACATAAAAGGATGCACATTGGAGAGAAACCCTACAAATGTGAAAAATGTGGCAAAGCATTTGTATGGTCCTCAACCCTAACTAGACATAAGAGGCTGCACACGGGAGAGAAACCCTACAAATGTGAAGAATGTCCCAAAGCTTTTAGCCAGTTTGGACACCTTACTACACATAGGATAATTCATACTGGAGAGAAACCCTACAAATGTGAAGAATGTGGTAAAGCATTTATATGGCCCTCAACCCTAACTAAACATAAAAGGATTCACACTGGAGAGAAACCCTACAAATGTGAAGAATGTGGCAAAGCTTTTCATCGATCCTCAAATCTTACTAAACATAAGATAATTCATACTGGAGAGAAGCCTTACAAGTGTGAAGAATGTGGCAAAGCATTTATATGGTCCTCAAACCTTACTGAACATAAGAAAATTCATACTAGAGAGAAAGCCTACAAATGTGAAGAATGTGGTAAAGCATTTAGCCGATCCTCAGCCCTAAATACACATAAGAGAATGCACACTGGAGAGAAACCCTACACATGTGAAGAATGTGGCAAAGCTTTTAGCCAATCCTCAACCCTTACTGCACATAAGATAATTCATACTGGAGAGAAACCCTACAAATGTGAAGAATGTGGCAAAGCTTTCATACTGTCCTCCACCCTATCTAAACATAAGAGGATTCACACTGGAGAGAAACCCTACAAATGTGAAGAATGTGGCAAAGCTTTCAGTCAATCTTCAAATCTTAGTACACATAAGATAATTCATACCGGAGAGAAACCTTACAAGTGTGAAGAATGTGGCAAAGCATTTAATCGATCCTCAAATCTTGCTACGCATAAGATAATTCATACTGGAGAGAAACCTTACAAGTGTGACGAATGTGGCAAATCATTTATCTGGTCCTCAACCCTTTTTAAGCATAAGAGAATTCATACTTGAGAGAAATCTTAAAAAGGGTAAAGAATGTGGGAAAGCATTTGTAAGTTTCTCAACCCTTACTGAACATGAGATAATTCATACTAGAGAGAAACCTTACAAATGTGAAGAATGTGGCAAAGCATGTATATGGTCCTTAACGCTTAACATAAGAGGATGCACACTGGAGAGAAACCCTACAAATGTGAAGAATGTGAAAAAGCTTTTAATCCTCAAATCTTGATAAACAGATAATTCACACTGGAGAGGAACCTTACAAATGTGAAGAATGTGGGAAAGCTTTTAATCGATTCTCAAATCTTACTGCACATAATTCATACTGTAAATAAACCCTACAGATGTGAAGAATGTGGCAAAGCATATAGTCCTCACCCCTAAATAGACTTAAGAGGATGCAAATTGGAGAGAAACCTTGCAAATATGAAGACTGTGGCAAAGCCTTTAAATGTTCCTCAACTCTTACTAAACATAATTCATACTGAAGAGAAACCCTAGAAATGTGAAAAATGTGGCAAAGCCTTTTAGCAGTCTTCAATCCTGAGTAACCATAAGAGAATTCAAACTGGAGAGAAACCCTGCAAATCTGAAGAAATGTGGGAAATCTTTTAACCTATCTTCAACCTTTATTAAACATAAGGTAATTTCATACTGGAGTAAAACCCTACAAATGTGAAGAATGTGGCAAAGTGTTTTTCTGGCTCTCAGCCCTAACTAAACATAAGAAAATTCATGTTGGACAGCAACCCTACAAATGGGAAAAAATCGGCAAAGCCTTTAACCAATCCTTACATCTTACTACAGATAACCCATGTTGGAGAGAAATCTTACAAGTGTGAATAATATGGAAAGCCTAAAAAAGTCCTCAATTCTTAATAGATACAAGATTATTCATACTGAAGACAAACTCTGCAGATCTGAAAGATGTGCCAATGCTTTTGACAGCACCTCAAACTTTTCTAAACAAAGAAAATCATGCTCCTGACAAATCCTAGAAATGTGAAGAATGTGACAAAGACTTTAAATGATTGTCAGCAATTGATTGTGGGTAAGATAATTCATACTGGAAAAAACTACCACTGTGAACAATGTGGCCAAGCTTCTAAACAATGCTTACAGCTTATTGCACCGGAAGGCATTTATATTTGAAAACAAATGTACAAATATAGACAAAGTAAAAAAACCATTAATACCTGCTCACATCTTACTCAAAATCAGAGTTCATACTAAATAAAAGCATTAAAAGTCTAATTACCATCAAAAGATAAGAACATATGTCTTTAAAGTGCAGAAGAGTATTTATTTTGAAAAAGCATTACAAATATGAAGAGGGTTGTAATATACCTTTACTTGTATCACAGAGCTTATTGTACACATTTTATACTAGAGGAAAACCCTGAGGCAGTTATTAAAATTTTGCTCAGTATCAGGGAGTTTATATTGAAGAAAACCCTGCAAATATGCTGAATTTGGAGAAACATTTTTTCAAAACTACAAATTATAGAACACCAAAGAGTTCATGCTAAAATATATTTTTGCAGATGCATTAAATATGAAAGAAGTTCAATCCAAAATTAAGTCTATGTAAATATCAGGGAATAATTCACAGTAGAAATATCTAGGGCACTCAAACTTTAGACATTACACTAAATCAGAGTGTGAGTATAGGAAATAATACAAACTAAAGTTCGTGTAAACGTTAATTGTGTATAACTTTAAAAGAAGTAGAATATTTTTTGGAGTTATAATTACATTCAAAGTATACTTTTTTTTGAAAATACAGAATTTTTAAAAAGCGAATAATAATGGAGTTAAACTCTTAAATTACTTCATGCTGTTTCACCATTCCTAGTGTATTCACATGTGAAAACATGTGACTAATTGTTGCTACATAAAAGATATGATCTTTTTTATTAGGTAGGCATTATTACCTTTTCTATGGAAAGATGTAAGGACCTTAAAATATAAGATACATGATGAAAATTTAAGTAAAGAGGCTCTTTGGGTTAACATAATATTGAGTTATGCATGAGGTAGGTGTTCAGAGTAATATTTTTCTGCATCATTATGAAAGAAAAGCATTCTTATTTAGTTAACATTAAGTTAGTAATATTGTACTTTTATGGAAATTATAAATTATGTGTGAACTTAACTTTTTAAGTCAGCATTTTTTTTTTTTTTTTTTTTTTTTTTTTTTT
>NW_016811565.1:73928-87189 GCF_001698545.2 Rhinopithecus bieti | reverse complement strand
TCCGACCTGAGTCAGCATTTTTAACATGTTAAATACTATCGTGAATTCATTGAAGCATTATGCCACTAACTTTAACCTATTCCACCTTATTCAGTGGTGTAGGTAAAAGATGGTAATAATACACTATTTGGTAAGATAATGGACTGAGATCTCTAGTAATCTTTTTGCCAGTGGCTTTAAATGGCCAATAAGTTAAAGAATATTGTTCCTATAGGTTAAATTTTATTCTTATTTTACATTCAAATTTATTTTTCTTAATTTTTGTGGATATGTAATATGTGTATATGTTTATGCCATATATGGCATATTTTGATACAGACATGTGATATGTAATAATCACATCAGAGGAAATGAGATATCCATTACCTCTAGCATTTATTCTTGTATTACAAGCAATTCAGTTCTTCAGTTTTAGTTATTTTTAAATGTACAATTAAGTTGTTATTGACTACAGGGTCATTTTTATGGTCATAATGAAAATTATATACAAACCCAAGTAAAATCCATACATTTCTGTGTCCTGAATAAATATTTTTTAAAATTTTAATATATTTTTATTTGAACATGTGGCCTCTGGCTGCAAGCACATACGAGCTCTTAGTATTGATTTACATGGAATTAAATATACAGATCTATTAGTCTAAAGATAAATCTTAGGTGTAAATAAATTATGTAGTGTGTTTGTGTTAGTGTATGTTTGAAACTATTTTTAACCAAAAAAAAAGTAATATTGGAACAAAATAAATCATTTTAAGAAGGTGTCTAATTTACTAGAAAAAAAAACAAAAATTCTCAAAAATACTGAACGTAAATCTATGCTCTCTGCTTTGTATTAAATTTATTACCGTATAACTTTTTGGTTTATGCTTCAGAATCTCCCCATGCAAAATATCTGTTTTAACTTGACTGTTACTCATGTTAGACCCATAATTTTTTGTTTGTTTAGTAGTTTTTTTCTTTTTCCTTTTCTTTCTTTTTTTTTTTTTTTTTTTTTAGATGAAGTCTTGCTCTGTTGCCCAGACTGGAGTGCAATGGTGTGATCTTGGCTCATTGCAACCTCTGCTTTTCAGGTTCAAGCAGTTCCCCTGCCTCAGCCTCCTAGGTAGCTGGGATTACAGGTGCCCGCCAATACACCCAGCTAATTTTTGTATTTTTAGTAGAGGCAGGGTTTCACTGTGTTGGTCAGGCTGGTCTCGAACTTCTGACCTTAGGTGATCCACCCACCTCGGCCTCCCAAAATGCTGGGATTACAGGTGTGAGCCACCGTGCCCAGCCTGTGTAATAGTTTATGGAATATTCATTATGTGAGCTGGTCTGTGAGTATAATAATAATTTTTTTTAATTTCACTGTGCCATTATTTATTGGGGTACAGGTGGTATTTGGTTAGATGAGTAAGTTCTTTAGTGGTGATTTGTGAGACCCTGATGGACCCATCACCTGAGCAGTATACACTGCACCATATATGTTGTCTTTTATCCCTCTCCCTTCCTACTCTTCCCCCCAAGTCTCCAAAGTCTATTTTATCATTCTTATGCCTTTGCATCCTCATAGCTTACCTCCCACATATCAGCAAGAACATAGGTTTGATTTTCCATTCCTCAGTTAATTCACTTAGGATAATAATCAACAATATCATCCAGGTCATTGCAAATGCTGTTAATTTCTTTTTGTGGCTGAGTAGTTTTCCAACATATATGTACCTGTCATAGTTTCTTTATCTACTCATTGATTGATGGGCATTTTGGTTGGTTCCACGAGTCTGAAATTGTGAATTGTGCTGCTAGAAATATGGATGTTCAAGTATCTTTTTCAAGTAGTCAGTATTTGGGTTTATTTCTGGGTTCTCTCTTCCATTGGTCTATGTTTCAAATAAGGACTTCTTTTCCTGTGGGTAGTTACCCAGTGGTGGGATTGCTGGATCAAATGGTAGTTCTACTTTTAGTTCTTTAAGGAATCTCCACACTTTTTTCCATAGCAGCTGTACTAGTTTACCTTTCCACTAGCAGTGTAGAAGTGTTCCCTGATTGCTGCATCCAAGCCAACATCTACAGTTTTTTGATATTTTGATTATGTCCATTCTTGCAGGAATGAGGTGGTATGGCATTGTAGTTTTCATTTGCATTTCCCTTATCATTAGTGATGTTGAACTTTTTAAATGTTTGTTAGCCCTTTGTATATCTTCTTTTGAGAATTGTCTATTCATGTCTTTGGCCCACTTTTTGGGCCTTCTTTTCTGACTGATTCGTTTGAGTTCACTGTAGATTCTAGATATTAGTCCTTTGGCAGATGTATAGATTGTGAAGATTTTCTCCCACTCAGTGAGTTCTCTGTTTACTCTGCTGACTGTTTCATTTGCCATGCAAAATCTCTTTAGTTTAATTAGGTCCCAGCTATTTGTCTTTGTTTTTACTGCATTTGCTTTTGGGTTTTTGGTCATGAAATTTTGCCTAGCTAATGCCTAGAAGGGTTTTCCAATGCTATCTTGCAAATTGTTATAGTTTCAGGTCTTAGGTTTAAGGCCTTAATTCATCTTGAGTTGATTTTTGGTATAAGGTGAGAAATGAATATCCAGTTTCATTCTCCTACATGTGACTAGCCAATTATCCCAGCACCATTTGTTGAAAAGGGTGTCCTTTCCCCACATTATATTTTTGTTTGCTTTGTTGAAGATCAGTTGGCTGTAAACATTTGGGTTTGTTTCTGGGTTCTCTCTTCCTTTGGTCTATGTTCCTGTTTTTATACCAGTACCATGCTGTTTTGGTGACTACAGCCTTATAGTTTGAAATCAGGTAGTGTGGTGCCTCCAGATTTGTTCTTTTTGCTTGGTCTTGCTTTGGCTATGTGGGCTCTATATGAATTTTAGAATTGTTTTTTCTAACTCTGTGAAGACTGATGGTAGTATTTTGATGAGGATTCTGTTGAATTTGTAATTGCTTTTGGCAGTATGGTCATTTTCACAAATTTGATTCTACCCATCCATGAGCATGGGATGTGTTTCTATTTGTTTGTGTCATCTATGATATCTTTCAGCAGTGTTTTATAGTTTTCCTTGTAGAGTTCTTTCGACTCCTTCATTAGGTATGTTCCTAAGTATTTTATTTTTGTTCAGCTATTGTAAAAGGGGTTGAGTTCTTGATTATTTCTCCATTTGCTTGCTGTTGGTGAATAAAAGAGCTACTGATTTTTTTACATTAGTCTTGTATCCAGAAACTGCTGACTTCTTTTATGAGTTTGAGGAGCTTTCTGGAGGAGTCCTCAGGGTTTTCAAGGTAAATGATCTTATCATCAGCAAACAGGTACAGTTTGACTTCCTGTTTACTTATTTGGATGCCGTTTATTTCTTGTCTTATTTCTCTGGATAGGACTCCAGAACTGTGTTGAAGAGGAGTGTTGAGAGTGGGCATCCTTTCTTTTTTCTGTTCTCAGAGGGAATGCTTTCAGCTTTTCCCCATTCACTATTATTTTGACTGTGGGTTTGTCATAGATAGATTTTATTACATTAAGTTGTGTCCCCTGTATGCCAACTTTGCTGAGAGTTTTAATCATAAAACGATGCTGGATTTTGTCAAATGCTTTCTCTGCATCTATTGAAATAGTCATATAAATTCGTTTTGAATTCTATTTATGTGGTGTATCACATTTGTTGACTTGTGTGTGTCAAACCATCCCTGCATCCCTGGTATGCAACAAACTTGATTATGGTGGATTATCTTTTTGACATGTTGTTGGATTTGGTTAGCTAGTATTTTGTTAAGAATTTTAGCATCAATGTTTATCAAGGATATTAATCTGTAGTTTTCTTTTCTGGTTTTGTCTTTTCCTGGTTTTGGTATTAGGGTGATGCTGGCTTTACAGAATGAATTAGGGAGGGTTCCTTCTTTCCCTATCTTGTGGAACAGTGTCAAAAGGATTGGTACCAATTCTTTGACTATCTGGTAGAATTCTGTGAATCTGTCTAGCCCTGGACTTTTTTCTTGGTGATTTTTAAATTACCATTTTAATCTCACTCTTTGTTATTGGTCTATTCAGGGTATCTAATTCTTCCTCATTTAAGCTAGGAGGGTTGCATTTTTCCAGGAATTTATCCATTTCTTCTAAGTTTTCTAGTTTATATGTGTAAAGGTGTTCATAGTAACCTTGAATAATTTTTTTGCCTTTCAGTGGTGTCAGTTATAATATCTCCTGTTTCATTTCTCAGTGAGGTTATTTGGATTTTCTCTCCTCTTTTCTTGGTTAATCTTGCTAATGGCCTATCAATTTTATTTATCTTTTCTAAGGAGCAGCTCTTTGTTTCATTTACCTTTTTTATTTTTTTCTTTCAGTTTCAATTAGTTCTGTTCTGATCACGGTTATTTCGTTTTTTCTGCTGAGTTTGGTTTGTTCTTGTTCCTTGAGATGTGACCTTAGATTGTCTGTTTGTTCTCTTTCAGACTTTTTGATGTAGGCATTTGGGGATATGAACTTTCCTCTTACCACCTTAGCTGTATCCCAGAGGTTTTGATCGGTTGTGTCATTATTTTCATTCAGTTTGAAAATTTTATGTTCCATATTGATTTTGTTTTGACCCAATGCTCATTCAGGAGCAGGTTAATTTCCATGTATTTGCACGGTTTTGAAAGTTCCTTTGGGAATTGATTTCCAGTTTTATTCCACTGTGCTCTGAGAGAGTGCTTGATGTAATTTCAATTTTCTTAAATTTATTGAGGCTCGTTTTATGGCCTATCATATGATCTATCTTGGAAACACTTCTATGCGCTGTTGAATAGAATGTGTGTTCTTCAGTTGTTGGATTAAATGTTTTGTATATATCTGTTAACTTCATGTGTTCCAGGGTAGACTTAAATCCATTGTTTCTTTGTTTACTTTCTGTCTTAATGACCTGTCTAGTGCTGTCACTGGGAGTATTGAAGTCCCTCACTCTTATGGTGTTGCTGTCTATCTTATTTATTAGGTCTATTAGTAATTGTTTTACAAATTTTGGAGCTCCAGTGTTAGGTGCGTATATGTTTAGGATTGTGATGTTTCCCTGTTGGATCAGGCCACTTATGATTATATAGTGTCCCTCTTTGTCTCTTTTAACCACTGTTGCTTTAAAATTTGTTTTGTATGATATAAGAATAGCTATCCCTGCTTGCTTTTGGTGTCCATTTGCATGAAATGTCTTTTTCCATCCCTATACGTTATTTGAGTCCTTGTGTTAAGTGAGTTTCCTGAAGACAGCAGATAGTTGGTGAGTTCTTATCTATTCTGCAGTTCTGTCTTTTAAGTGGAGCATATAGGCCATTTCCATTTAGTGTTAGTATTGAAATGTGAGGTGCAATTACATTCATCATGTTCTTTGTTGCCTGGATAGTTTGGTGTTTTTTTTGGTTGGGGAGGGGAATCGATTCTCGCTCTGTCACCCAGGGTGAAGCGCAGTGGCTTGATCTTGGCTCACTGCAACCTCTGCCTCCCAGGTTCAAGTGATTCTCCTGCCTCAGCCTTCTGAGTAGCTAGGACTACAAACGTGCACTGCCACGGCCAGCTAATTTTTGTATATTTAGTAGAGATGGGGTTTCACCCCCATCTCTAGAAATTCAATGGCAATAAATATTGTTGCCCAAATATTAAAAACTAATATCCAGGACCAATTTTAAATTCACTAGTATTGGATAGTGGAGCTACGGACCCAGAAATGTAAAATATGTTCTAAATATTCTAAAGGTTCTATCAGAAAACTATATTTTGGAATTAAATGTCTAGAATCTTTCATAGTATTTTCTCTACTGAACATGGTACTAGAGAATGCCAGCAAGTCATGTTACTTTTTTCTAACAAAACAGGCCTTGCTGTCTCTGACTCTGGTTTGATCTCCTGCCTTGAGCAAATAAAAGAGCCCTAGAATGTGAAGAGACATGAGACAGTAGTCTAAAACTCAGGTAGGTAAGCATGAATGAAGCAGATAACACAGACGAGAGGTTCAAAGGTCAAAAAGAATGCCGGACCTTAAAATGTGGTATGGGATGCTCTGCTTCAATGCAAAGATTTCCTAAAAGCCATTTTTTTTTTTTTTCTCTAGCTCTCAAGTAGGAGCATTTTGTCCCGTATCCTTAAATTCTTTCTGGGACTCTACTTCCTATTTAGTGGTTTTCCTTTGAGGGTACCTTGAGAACTAAACTCCTCTTTATGGCTTATAAGGTATTGCATGGTATACCTGCTCTGCCATTGCTTTGGGGAATATAAAATATATCTGAGTATTTTGAGGAACTGCATGTTAGGTTATTTCTTAAGTTTTCCCGTCATGTCTGAAATGTGTGAGAGCAGTGGTGATATTAAGATTTGTTTCAGAAATCTCAGGAACAACAATGACAGATGTTACTTATTTCTCTATTTTCTGTTTTTTTTTTTTTTTCTTTGAGACGGAGTCCCGCTCTGTCGCCCAGGCCGGAGTGCAGTGACCGGATCTCAGCTCACTGCAAGCTCCGCCTCCCGGGTTTACGCCATTCTCCTGCCTCAGCCTCCCGAGTAGCTGGGACTACAGGCGCCCGCCGCCACGCCCGGCTAGTTTTTTGTATTTTTTAGTAGAGACAGGGTTTCACTGTATTAGCCAGGATGGTCTGGATCTCCAGACCTCGTGATCCGCCCGTCTCGGCCTCCCAAAGTGCTGGGATTACAGGCTTGAGCCACCGTGCCCGGCCTATTTTCTGTTTTTGATATTAGCAATCCTAACACAGTTCAAGTGATAGGTCATCATTGTTTTCATTTGCAAATGCCTGTTGGTAGGTGATATTAACCATTTTTTTTTATATACCTATTGGTCATGTGTAATATTTGCTGGCAAAATATTTTTTGAGTCTTTTGACCATTTTTCAGTTGGATTTTTATTGTTATTATACTTGTCTTTGCTTTGAATTTCCTATATATTTTGAATATTAAGCTTTTCTTGTATATATGGTTTGCTATTGTGAGCATGCAGTAAATATTCAAGTATAGGCATCATTTTCTTATAATAAACTATTTTTCTTTGAGTAGATACCCAATGGTGAGACTTTTAAATCAAATGCTAGCTCTATTTATAGTTGAGATTGAGCATTTTTGTCATATGTGTGTTGGCTATTTGCATGTCTTTATTAAAAAATGCTTAGTAATGTTATTTGCCCATTTTTTCAATGGGATTCTTTATTATTATGATATTTTTGAGTTGTTCGAATTACTTGTAAATTCTGAATATTAGTTTCATTTTGGCACATAGTTTGCAAATATGTTCATTTATTCTGTAGGTTGCCTGTTTAGACTGTTGATTATTTTTTTTGCTGTGCCAAAACTTTTTAAAGTCCCATTTGTCTATTTTTAATAATAATATAATAAATAATAATACAATAATAGTTTTCTTTGTTGTGTCCTTGCCTAATGTTGGTATCAGGGTAATACTGACCTCAGAGTGACTTAGGAAGAATTTCATTATCCTCAATTTTTGGGAAGAGTTTCAAGAGGATTATTACTTTTGTACATTTGGTAGAATTAGGCTATGCATTTTTCTAGTCCTAAGCTTTTCTTTGTCAAGACATTTTTAATTACTGACTCAATCATGCCACTCATTAATAGTTTGTTCAGGTACTCTGTTTCTTTCTGGCTCTATCTTGGGAGGTTGTATGTTTCTATAAATTTATTTATTCTAAGTTTTCAGGTTTGTGAGTATCTAGTTGTTTATAATCATTTCTAGTGATCTTTTGTATTACTGTTGTATCCATTGTAATGTCTATTCTTTCATTTCTGATTTTGTTTATTTAGAACTGTCTTCTGTTTGTGATGAGTCTAGCTAGCAATTTATCAATTTTGTCTTTTGAAAACCAACTCTTTATTCTGTTGATCATTTTTATTGTTTTGGTCTTTATTTCATTTGGTTCTGTTCTGAGTTTTGTTATATTTTTCTTCTTCTAACTTGGAATTTGTTTTGTTATTAATATTCTAGTTCCTTGAAGTGTGATGCCAGGTCCTTAATATGTAAGCTTTCTACTTTTTTGGTGCAGGCATTTAGGCTATAAACTGCTCTCTTAGTACTATATTTACTGTATCTCACATTTTATTATATTGTGTTTCTATTTCCATCTTTTTTTCCCACAAATTTTTAATTTTCATCTTAATTTTCTTTTTGAGATGGGTTTTACTCTGTCACCCAGGCTGAAGTGTAGTGGCTCAATTTTGGCTCACTGCAACCTCTGCCTTCCAGGCTCAAGCAATCTTTTTATCTTAGCCTCCCGAGTAGCTAGGACCATTGGTGCTCACCACCACATCTAGCTATTTTTTTGAATTTTTTGTAGAGATGGGATTTGCCATGTTGCCCAGGCTAGTCTTAAGCTCCTGACCTCAGGTGATCCACCTGCCTCAGCCTCCCAAAGTGCTGGGATTACAGGTGTGAGTTACCACCCCTGGCCGTCCATGTTAATTACTTCATTTACACAGTGACTGTTTATGAGTATGTTGTTTAAATTCTTTGTAAATTTATAGTTTCTGAAATTTCTATTGATATTGATTTATAGTTTTATTCTGTGGTCTAGGTAGTTGATATAATTTTGTTCTGGGGGTACTTTGTTGATTTGCCAACTTTTCTATCTCAATGGTCTCTCTAATGCTGTGAGTAGAATGTTAAATTTTTCCGCTATTATTATATTACTGTCTATCTCTTTCTATAGGTTTAATAATATTTCCTTTAAAATCTGGGTGCTTTGATGTTGGGTGCATAGATATTTAGAATTCTTATATGCTTTTGCTGAAATGATTTCTGTATTATTGGATGATGACCTTCTTTATCCTTTTTGTTACTGCTTTTTATTTAAAGTCTGTTTTACTTGATGTAAGTATAGATATTGCAGTTTGCTTTTGGTTTCTAATTTGTATTACTATCTTCCACCCTTTACTTTTAATCTACATGTGTCTTACAAGTAAGGTGAGATTCTTATAGGCAACATATAGTTGGATCATTTTTTCTTATTCATTTCATAAATCTGTACATTTCAATGAAGGATTTCATTGATTTATATTCAAGGTTAATATTAATATGTAAGGTTTTGTTACTGTCATAATGTTAATTATATTTTTTTTCTTTTTATCTACCTTTGTGGTTTAATAAAGTTCTGTCATGTTGTAATTTGATTTATTTCTTTTCTCTTTTGTTTTATAAGACCTGTTAGTTTTATACTTTTATATGTTTTAATGATGGTGAATATCAAACTTTATTTTTATACTAGAAATCCCTTGAACATCTTTTGTAGGCCCAGTCTAGTGGTAATTGGTTTCCCCAGCATTTATCTGTCAGGATAAGACTTTATATTCTTCATTTGTGAAGGTTAATCTAGCTTGATGTAAATTTTTGGCTGGCACTTTTCTTTTCTTGCAACACTCTAAAAGTGCCATCCCATTCTCTCCTGATGAGTAAAGTTTCTGCTGAGAAGTCTGCTTTTTGTCTGATGTGGTTTTCTTTATTTCATAATTACTTCTTTCACTTTCACTTTAGATATTCATCATGTGTCATGATGAAGTCTGTTTTGCAATGTATTTTGCTGGTGATTGCTGAGCTTCCTGTATATGTATGTCTAATTCTATTGGTAAAGTTGGGAAGTTTTCATCAATTATTTTCTTAAATAGATGTTCTAAACTTTTTGATGTGTTTTATTCCTCAGAAATAATGATAATTTTTAAGTTTAGTCACTTTATATAGTCACAAACATCTCACAGTCTTTGTTTATTCTTTTTTATTCTTTTCTCCTTATTTTGTCTGAGTAGATTTTTTATAAAACCTCTTTGGTGGCAGTCTTACACTGCTGGGATCATCAAAAAGGAAAGGGAAATAGAAGGGAACCACCAAGCAGATATTGAAGCAAAAAGAGCCGCAAGGCAGGACCCTCCATTAGAAATGCTTATGGAAGGACCCCTAGTGCGGGGTAATCCCCTCTGGGAAACCAAGCCCCAGTACTCAGCAGAAGAAATAGAATGGGGAATCTCACGAGGACATAGTTTCCTCCCCTCAGGATTGCTAGCTACCAAAGAAGGAAAAATAATTTTGCCTGCAGCTAACCAATGGAAATTACTTAAAACCCTTCACCAAACCTTTCCCTTAGGCATTGATAGCACCCATCAGATGGCCAAATTATTATTTACTGGACCAGGCCTTTTCAAAATTATCAAGTAGATAGTCAGGGCCTGCAAAGTGTGCCAAAGAAATAATCCCCTACACTGCAGGCCATACATTTCAATCTCTGTATCTTTAACATCCTTGTTAAATTTGTGTCTTCCAGAATTGAAGCTGTAAAGCTACAAATCATTCTTCAAATGGAGCCCCAGATACGGTCCATGACTAAGATCTACCATGGACCCCTGGACCGGCCTGCTAGGCCATGCTCCAATGTTAATGACATCAAAGGCACCGCTCCCAAGGAAATCTCAACTGCACAACCCCTACTATGCCCCAATTCAGCAGGAAGCAGTTACAGTGGTCATTGGCCAACCTCCCCAACAGCACTTGGGTTTTCCTGTTGAGAGTGGGGATTGAGAGACAGGACTAGCTGGATTTCCTAGGCCGACTAAGAATCGCTAAGCCTAGCTGGGAAGGTGGCCACATCCACCTTTAAAGACGGGACTTGCAACTTAGCTCACGCTCAACCAATCAGGTAGTAAAGAGAACTCACTAAAATGCTAATTAGGCAAAAACTGGAGGTAAAGAAATAGCCAATCATCTATCACCTGAGAGCACAGCGGGAGGGACAATGATCGGGATATAAACCCAGGCATTCAAGCAGGCAATGGCAACCCCCTTTGGGTCCCCTCCCATTTTATAGAAGCTCTGTTTTCACTCTATTAAATCTTGCACTGCAAAAAAATAAAAACATCTTTAAAGGTCTGAAAATTTGGGCTGGGCACAGTGGCTCACACCTGTAATCTCAGCACTTTGGGAGGCCAAGGTAGGTAGATCAGCTGAGGTCAGTAGTTCAAGACCACTCTGGTCAACATGTTGAAACCCCGTTGCTACTAAAAATACAAAAATTAGCTGGGCGTGGTAGCAGGTGCCTTTAATCCTGGCTACTCATGAGACTGAGGCAGGAGGATTTCTTGAACCCAGGAGGCAGAGGTTGCAGTGAGCAGAGATTACACCACTACACTCCAGCCTGGGCAAAAAAGGGGGACTCCATCTAAAAAAAAAAAAAAAAAAAAGGCTGAAATTGTTTTTTATGTCTGAAGCCTTTTTAAGGTCTTTTAAAGTCATTTCAATGAATTTTTTTTCTTAGAATACTGGAGAATTATTGTGTTTCTTTGAAAGTGTCATAAACCTTGCTTTTCTGTGTTTTCTGTGTCTTTGTGCGTCTTTATGTTGATTTCCATACATCTAGAGGAACAGTTCCTTCATTTTATTTCTGAATTTACATTCATTGGAGAAAGCTTTTTTTTTTTACGTTATTACCATGATGTTTATTGCATGGAGCCATTTGGCTTTACTTTTGGGTTTGTGCATAGGAAAGACTGTATAAGTTTCTTGAGTATAAACATATATATATATGTGCGTGTGTGTATATATGTGTGTGTGTGTGTGTGTATATATATATATATAACCAACGTTGTATTGGCTTTGGAATCATCTTTTCTCTTAGGTTGATTTTTAAATGTAAGTCTCAGAAAACAATTTATGTTGTGTTGTTCATTGAGGGCCAGCACTCCTGATGTAAAAGGGTGAGAAGGTAGTAGGGGGTGTATGATGACAAATTACTTGATAGTTATAATGTACATTATCTGAGTGATGGATACCCTAAAAGTCCTGATTTTATCACTCTGCAATCTATGCATGGAACTAAATTACACTTGTACCCAACACATTTGTATAAATAAATAAAAAACAGCCACTACTAAGAGTTTGCTATCTTGCTTATTCATACATGAAAATACATTACAAATGTTTCCTATGATATTAACTATTATTGTTACAGGAGTTGAAAAGAAATTATTTAGGCAGATAGAGCAAAACAGTCCTTGATAAAGTTTTCTTTTCAATAAAAAGAAGTCCACAAATTATTATTACTTTTTTTTTTTTTTTAACAAAGAGCAGCCTGTAAAATTGAGCTGCAGACAAAGATAAGCAAGCTGGAAGCTTGCATGAATCAATGCCGGCAGCCATGCTGCAGCTTGCTCTGCAGTGAATGCCAAGAAATAAGTATTCAGACAATTACAGCTGAACAGGGAGGCGAGCAGCTCCTCCAAGAGAGTGCTGCTTTAAGATTCATCTGCCAAGTATTCATTGAGAAGGCTAGTTGAACTACAATTTACACAAACAAGAAACATCCACCATGTGGCTATTTGGGGTCGGGTCATGAGGCACATATGGCCTTATTACATCTAAAAGCACTCAAAGCACATTCTTAGGAGGCTGTGTTTAGCACTCCTTATCACACATTCTGTTCCTTGTCCTATTTTCAGGGTCAAGGAATTAGTCTCATGCACAAACAACTTACACACAGTGCCTCAGTATTTTTCCATGCCTTGACCTCAAATGCCTTGTACATAAGCTTGAATGTATTGTACACTCCCCACATTTCCCCCTTCTTTAATTCTTAGAACGTGCTGATTATCCAATGTAAAGTAAACTTCTATCATTCTTCCCTGGTCATAGTTGGGTTGAGTGGCCGTACAAAGCCATTTGCAGATGCCTAAAAGATACAAAAAAGAATAAACATAACGACCACCACCCCAATGCATATGTTTAGCCCAGACAACCAAGTATTTGGGTTCAACCACTGAAAGTCTTCTTGTAATAACTGAAGGGTATTTGTTTGTAATTGCTGAGACCATCACTTAGGCTGTTTATTTAACTCACACTAAAGAGTAGAAACTCAAGAAGACAGGTGGTGGTGGTAAGCCTCATGTAGGTGTGCCTTCACTCTCCCAGGTATATTGGGAGCTATTATATGGCATAAGTGTGACACAGATTGAATTATATTGCTAATCACAATGTAAATTTTGACGGGTAATGAATGCCTGCTGTGGATCCCCTAACCATTCAATGACAGCTTCAAGGGCCACTAGGTGAGATAAAATATTTTTATCAGTATTTACTTGTTCTTAAAATTCATGGGTTACACTGTATACCATGTGGTTCACTACTGAGGCTGTATGAATAGATTCCGTCAAAGTGATAGCTGCAGTAGCAGCAATTGTTAGTATAATAATAGCTGAAACTAAAAAGGCAATTAGAGAGGCCAGACTTTTTTTTTTTTTTTTTTTTTTTTTTTTTTTTTT
>NW_016811565.1:62998-73753 GCF_001698545.2 Rhinopithecus bieti | reverse complement strand
TTTTTTTTTTTTTTTTTTTTTTTTTTTTTTTTTTTGAGTGTGAGACAATGCTTTTCTAAATAACTGCAAGATAGAATCCCCTTTCCAGTTCTGGGTTGGATATACAGGGAGCCACAATCCTGACCACCATTTTAAAATAATGACATAGGGCCGGGCATGGTGGCTCACAATCCCAGCACTTTGGGAGGCCGAGGCAGGCAGATCATGAAGTAAGGAGTTTGAGACCAGAATGACCAACATGGTGAATCCTTGTCTTTACTAGAAATACAAAAACTAGTTGGGCGTGGTGATGCATGCCTGTAATCCCAGCTTCTTGGGAGGCTGAAACAGGAGAATTGCTTGAACCCAGGAGGCAGAGGTTGCAGTAAGCTGAGATGGTGCCACTGCACCCCAGCCCACGTGGCAGAACGAGACTCTGTCTCAAGGAAAAAAAAAAGAAAATCATGACATAGTTTATATTTAATTGTGTAATGTTTTGATGAGACAAGTATGTAGCATATCAACTACTGGAAGAGACAGTAATACTATAAAAGGATTGATTCTGTTCTATGTTAGGAATACCCTGCCCAAACAAAAGTATATAGGGGTGCATAGCACAAATCAGGACTGTATCAGTAATATTATTGTGCAAGGAGAGGGTGTAGTTGTCACCACTATAAATGTAATCACTTTTATTATGAAAGAACCCATTCAAAAAAGGGAAGACCTAGTTTCCAAATTTGGGTATGCACAGGGCCTAAAACTTGTTCCCCTTTTGATTGTAATATTTGTCCTGAAAGCCCATACTCTGACCAGGTGATGGAACTATTGGCTGGGCTCCCAAATCCAATAGTCTGACTTGCAGACATGGGATCTCCAAGGGGTCCCCAATCAAGTAAGGTGCCATTATCAAACAGGTCCTTGGCACGGCACAGGTTGTCTGCATGGGGACCACCGGACAGCCTCAAACTTATATCGCCAGTCTTTTCTCGGATGGCATATAGGAAGATCAGGCGTTTGTATAATTTCATTAGAAACCTCAGTAAGATTACTCGTAACGGCAGAAATAAAAGTCAAGTTTGTGGGCTTAACATCCCTTTTGAGCTGATAGTAAAGATACTCCTGAGGAATGTGAGGAAAGTGAGGAAAGTGAGTACACTTACGTGCCAATGTAGAGAAACAAAGAGGAGGATTGCTAGACAATAAAGTCAAGGAGTCACTAAGTTTAATCCATCCCAAATTTTCAGTGATGGAGTAAGGGGCATCCATCGACTTCCCATCCAAGAAGTATTATTAGATGACAAAGGTGGGTCAGCATCCCACCACATAATAACATTGAAAACCAAGGGATTCAGAACATGACTCCAATAAACATGTTCTTGAGCTAAGCCCACCTGGCAAAGAACAAGAATTACCAGCCACTCCAACATCCATGTCTGTCTGACTTTCTCAGAAGCTTCCCCAATTACCGCCAGATACATACGAAACTGGTTCTCTGCAGTTGCAGGGGCTCCCATGGATGCAAGCCAGATAGTTCCCTGTTGGTCCCTATCTGGGTAATGTCAGGTGCTGTCCCCAGGTAATGTCAGGTGCCTTCCAAATCATCACTGTCAGTTTTGGTCGATTCTCCAACGACAGGTCCTTCATTATCAGGAGGGGCTTTCTTCAGTGGTCTCTAACTCATAATATGGTTTCACTCATTTTATGGGGATCCATTCTAGTCCCGTAGTTCATGAAACACAAACCGCACCTCGACTCCATTGCAATGCCTCATAAAGTCCCTCCCAATTCCCTGTACAAATGTCTCAAATTAACACCTTTCGTTCTGTGACCTCAACCAGTTTCATCCTACGATCAATAACCATCTGGCCATCTTGTCCAATATTCAAAAAATTGAGAGTAAGATTTTTGCTCTTTGTTCTCGAGGAGAGAGCTCCCATATTCCCTTTTTCATGTATTAAGATATATTTTAAGGGTTTGATGAGCTTGTTCAACAATGGCCTGACAGGTCGAGTTATAAGAAATACCAGTTTTGTGTTGTATGTGCCAAAGTTGCAATGCATTCAGAAAACTAGTGCTAAGATAGCAAGGACCATTATCAGTTTTAGTAGTCTGTGGCGGGCCTAAGGTCATAATAGATTCAAAAAGATAAGCAATTGCATCTTTAGTTTATTCTCCAGTCTATGGAGTCACGTATATCAGGCCCGTATAAGTGTCCACAGTAACATGGAGAAATTTAAAGCATCCAAAAGGTGAATGCTGATAATACCAGTTTGGCAGGTAGCATTAGGTACCAGACCTCATGGGTTGGCACCAAGTCCCAGTGATAAAAGGGAGAGAGAATGCTGTTGGCAATCAGGACAAGTTTTAATAATCATGCAAGCTTGATCAAGCATTAAATGAAACTGTTGTTTAAGACTGTGAGCAGGCTGGGCACAGCGGCTCACACCTGTAATCCCAACATTTTGGGAAGCCGAGGTGGGTGGATCACCTGAGGTCAGGAGTTCGAGACCATCTTGACCAATGTAATGAAACCCTGTCTCTATTAAAAATACAAAAATTAACTGGGCATGATGGCATGAGCCTGTAATCACAGCTACTCGGGAGGCTGAGACAGGGGAATCACTTGAACCTGGGAGGTGGAGGTTGCAGTGAGCTGAGATCATACCATTGCAGTTCAGCCTGGGCAACAAGAAACTCTGTCTCAAAAAAAAAAATGAAACTCTGTCTCAAAAAAAAAAAGACTGTGAGCATTCTGATGAAAGAAGGAATGATCAGCTTGAGCTTACAAAAATGCAGGAGAGTCTCCAAACCTCATCTGTGTTTGTACCAGAGCATCAGCTTGAGTGTTCCCTTCTGACAAGGGACCAGGTAGCCCAGAATGAGAGCGAATATGTGTGATATAAAAAGGTGACAATGGGGGCAAAGGAGCTCATGTATTGTGAAAAACAGGGTTAGCAGGGGTTCTTTAGTAATGCCTTTTAAATGTGGGAGATGTAAATGAGTAATACTATACACTGCATAAGCAGAATCACTAATTATGTTCATGTCTTAGTAAGGAAAAGTTTGTAAGACCAATATTAGGGCACCTAACTCAGCCTGTTGTGTAGTTTTGAAATGTTCCTGGATTTTGTGCTACCAATTTTGCATGGCATCTTGCCACACTGTAGCTGACTTTCCCATTTTTCTTGAACCATCTGTAAAGACAGTAGTGGTGTGAAGCAAGGGCTCAGAGACAACAATAGATGCAAATTTAACAGGCACAGTTTGTAAAAAGTTCAGGAGCTTAGAGGCTGGTAAATAGAAACTGATATTACCAATAAAGTTGGCCATTGCAACTTGCCAATCAAGATCACAGGCTAAGAGAGTATGAAATTGTCCCTTGCTTAAAAGTAAGAAAAGAGTAGCAGGGTCATATCCTGAAAATTGGATACAATGTTGGCATCCCTTTATGAGAAGCTATTAAATCTGTGGTCTCTTGTAGGTGTTTTGAGGGGGTTACAAGACAGGTAAAGCCACTCCAAAGGAGAAACATTTGTTTCAACTTGCCCAAGCATTCCTGTAGGGCTTTGAGGGGTATTAAAAATCAAAAGATCTATAGGTCTGTCAGGATCTAAACCCAATATGCACATTGGGCCAAGACTTGCTCCAGAGCCATAAGCTTTGCCTGTGCTAGCCAAGAGAGGTCTGGCAGTGAATTTAAAGCAGAGTCACCTTTCAGGGTGTCAAAAAGATTAGTCAAGTAATTTGTAGGAATGCCTAAATAGGGACGTATCCAACTAATCTCTCCTAGGACTCGCTGTCATGTATTTAGTTAAGTGCTGTGGAAGAATTATTTTCGTAAGTTGTGGCCTGAGTGTAGTAGATAAAATAAGACTTCCTATATAGAGCCACAGAGCCATCAGCTGGACTTTTTCTTGTGCAATAACGAGACCATATTGTGACATATGCTGTACTACCATTGCATGAAGTTGATGCAGTAATGACTGATGCTGAGCAGCTATCAAAATATCATCCATATAGTGGAAAATTTTTGCCTAGGAGAAGGATTGATGCACAGGAAGTAAGGCTTCATGTACATAAAGCTGACATATAGTAGGGCTATTCATGATCCCCTGGGGTAGAACTGTCCATTGATAACATTAAACTGGTTGCAGAGTATTATAAGTGGAAACAATAAAAGCAAAATTTTCTCGATCCTCAGGATGCAAGGGTATGGTTTAAAAAAAAATCTTTTAGATCAATTACAATAAGAGGCCAGTCTTTGGAGATCATAACCGGAGGAGGTAATCCTGGTTGCAAAGGCCCCATAGGAAACTACAGCATTAATAGCACAGAGGTCATACAATAACCTCCACTTTCCTGACCTTTTAAGAATGGTAAAATAGGAGTGTTCCAGGGACTAGTCCTAGGCTCAATGTGGCCAGCATCTAGTTGTTCTTGTACGAGACATTGGATGTGTTGCAATTTTTCCTTCTTAATGGGCCACTTATCCGCCCATACTGGGCTAGTAGTTTTCCACTTGGTTTTGATAATTTTCAAAGGAGCAGTGGTCCCTACCAAAAAGGCGGCAGGACAGAGAGGTTTAAGCCCCACTGTTCTAGGGCATCTCATCCCCACAGAGAAAATGGAATCTCTTCAGATAAAGGGCTGAACATGGGTGACCTTGCCTTCCGGGCCCAAAAGTGGATGAATATGCCTACTTAAAAAAAAAAAAAATCTGCTTTTTTATAAAACTTGATAAAAAATAGTATTTCAAACTGTATAGTCACCGGAAGTACACAGTTATCAAAAATGCACACACTTCACTTGGCATCTCCAGCACCTTCAGCTTTCTGTGCCTGGTCTGTTTTGGCATCTCCGTTTTCTGCAGGGTTATTCTCCTCCTTGCCAGCATCAGCTTTTCCCTTTTTCCCTTTGGGTACCCTCTCCCTTCTTTGCAGGGGCCTTTTTAGGCTTGGGCTCTGGCTTTGGAGGAGCAGGTTTAGCAGACAACCTCTCGGATCTTCTCTGTGGTTCGTCCTTCACCTTGGCTTTATCTCCTTTAGCATCCCCTTCAGCCTTTCTCTTGGGCATGGTGGCGACGGCGGCGGAAAGTAGGTGCTGGACGCCGGATGCAGCGGCGCGCGAGCTTTGGTCGGTCCGGGGGTCGTTCTCGCCTCTTCTTCAGAATATACCTACTTTTTAATGGCTGTTGATACCCTCCAACACCCATGATAGAATATCAGGCAGGAGAGGCCCAATCTGAAGGCCACTGTTTTTTAGCTGTTATAGTTTGATCAGCCACCATATCAATAATTCTCATAAACATAACTCCATTAATTGTTACTTCCAAGTATGGCCTATGACATGACACTGGAGTACTCCAAAAAACTTTCATCCCTGAGTGGCCGAATCCCGAGGCCCCACAGGTCTTCTGTTGAGCATTACCTTGAAGGTAAGAAATAAGAATAATCTGAGCAAGGCAAGTTCCTTTAGAGATGGTGTGGACCCCTGACACCTGTGCCATAATTTAATTTCTCCTAAATAGTCTGAATCTATGACTCCACGGAAAATTTGAATTCCTTTACATGTACTATAAGACCTTCTGATAATCAATCCAAATGTTCCTCTGGGTAATGGGCCATAGATTCCAGTAGAAATCAGCTGGACCCCATCTTGCTCTTTAAGCACCATGTCTGTTATGACTCCGAGGTCCAGCCCTGTGCTGCCAGAGGTGGCTGAAGAGAGGTTATGGTTGCTATTTCTGGTCCTGACTAGGAGGGGAAAGTCATTCCCCAAGTCTGGGAATTGGTGTTCCTCCATGGATTTTTCTGAGCGCTGGAGGTCTTGCCCCTCTTCCCGTTTCCCGATAATGGGTGTCCATCCTTATTAAATTTTGATTTTCACTGATTAGCCCAGTGCTTACCTTTGCTGAATCACGGGCATTCTTGAGAGGGTATTTTAGGGGCCTTTGATTTCTTTGGTACTCCCTTCTGTTGGCATTTTCCGAACATGTACATAAGCTTAGTTTTAGAAGTATTCTTCTCAGCATCTCTTCACCAAACTATATCAATTTTATTATTTATTTATGTATGTATTTATTTTGAGATGGAGCTTACTCTTTTTTTTTTTTTTTTTTTTGAGATGGAGTCTGCTCTGTGCCCAGCTGGAGTGCAGTGGCCCGATCTCAGCTCACTGCAAGCTCCGCCTCCCAGGTTTACACCATTCTCCCTCCTGCCTCAGCCTCCTGAGTACTGGGACTGCAGCGCCTGCCACGCGCCCGGCTGAGTTTTTTGTATTTTTTTTAGTAGAGACGGGGTTTCACCGTGTTAGCCAGGATGGTCTCGATCTCCCTGACTCGTGATCCACCCGTCTCGCCTCCCAAAAGTGCTGGGATTACAGGCTTGAGCCACCGCGCCCAGCCTGGAGCTTTACTCTTGTAGCCCAGACTGGAGTACAACGGCACAATCTCCAATCACTACACCTCCGCCTCCTGGGTTCAAGCAATTCTACTGCTTCATCCTCCTGAGTAGCTGGGATTACAGGCATGTGCCACCACGCCCAGCTAGTTTTTCATATTTTTAGTAGAGACGGGGTTTCACCAAGTTGGCCAGGCTGGTCAGGAACTCCTTACCTCAGGTGATCCACCTGCGTCGGCCTCCCAAAGTGCTAGGATTACAGGTGTGAGCCACTGCACCCAGCAACTATTTTAATTTTAAAAAGTGAGAAGTGGGGAGGGCTTTTTAATGTTTTATTCCTTTCTATTCAGTTTATCTTATCCTATACATAAATGGAATAAAGCGTGGTGTCTGTCCTAATGATATTTATGTTGTGGTGATGCAGGAATATCTGTGCTCCCAAGCAAGAGACGAAAAATCATGTTACCTGGGGCCCAAAGAGATGTTCAAGTTACATCTGTCAGGACTGATACCATAAGAGAGAGTCATCTTTTGAGCACAGTGAGATTTTGGTGAGTCATGTGGATGACATCAGAGACAAGCATTAACCGAACTTAGAGTCCTTATAAGACTTTCATATAAGATTGTCTTAGAATATGGTGGCCCAACTCACACAGAAGAGGATGGCTGTGCATCCAAGTGAGACTGATATTTTTTCTTAGGAGCAGAAATCTTAATGTAGGAGATGGCCACTCACTGATTAAGAGCATCATAATTCCTTTCTTGGACTTATTTTTCATGTAATTTCTTAGGCTATGCCCTTATGGAACTCTCTGGGGGTCAGATTGCACACTGTCTCCCTGAGTTGCGTAAAGTACAGAACAGCATGTCTGCACTCCAGCTTCTAGTGTGTACCAACTCAGCAGAAAACACATCCCTGTCTATTTGGTTTCAAAAGTACTTTATTTGCCATTAAAAAAAAAAGTGAATTAATATAGTAGAAACCCAAGGACTGCCTAGGGGTAGTAGCAGGTCTGTCATCACCAGAAGTATTTAAATGCTGGCTAGACGAATACTCTGTGGAAATGTTTCACTCGTTGTGAAAGGGGTAAAATAAATCTTTTTCTTGGGCACTGACAGATCTAGCGAAGATCCTACCATACAATAGATAAACAGCAACTTCTGTTTACTAAATAAACTTTATTTTCACAGATTACAGGTGAAGCAAAATATTGATACAACATTAAGGTATCACAAGATCACTTATGTTCTTTATGGGCTTTCAATTAAGAAATTACATGAAAAATAAGTCCATGAAAGGAATTCTGATGCTCTTAATTAACATCAGAACTGCTCTGATGGGCTTAAGCCATTGTGAAAGTCCTAGCTTGGTTCCTACCCAGAGTCTCTTCTCATGAATCCTATGCTTAAAAGTCAAACCGATAAAGCATCACTACATCAAACACAAACTTCAACACTCTTAACATTTAGGTGCAAATCTCATCTGAAAATCATTGAAAAGTTCAGGTCATCTACAAGAAATCTGTCCTCTGCATTTTAGTATCAGTAAATTAAAAGGAAAGCAGTAAAAGAATAAGAGAAAGCCATTTAATTATTTTTGTAGGTAAGAACATAACATTGGTTTATCAGTTACATAGTATTTTTCATGCTTCATCCATGCCAGGTACTTAATTTTTAACCAACTCGAACACATTACAAGTGGAGAAATAGCTAAAAACATGGAAAACATATACATAACTCTTTAAAGGGTAGAGAACATGCCCAGTTCATATACATTGCTTAATCCAGCATTCCAATCTCAGTAAGGCACCACCATCCACCCAGCTATAAAATCCAAGATCAGGAAATCATCTATCCCTTCCTCACACCATCCCATCAACAAGCCTCTCCTACCTCTTAAACCTCTATCAAATCCATCTGAGCCCCCATCTCTATTGTCACTATGCTTCAGGCCACCAATGCTTTTCAAATTTTTCATAAACTAGCCTTCTAACTGATCTTCTTCCAAACAGAAGGCCAATCATTATTTCCTTCTACCAGGTCTATTTACTACTACGGGTAGAAATAGTCCATAACATTCAAATCTCACCACAGTACTTCCGTACTCAACACTTTTTACAGCTTTCCAGAGCTCTTACAAGCCTACTCTAGCCCCAGCCTACTTCTTCATTCCTGCCATTCCCCTCATTCAGTGTCTTTTCTTCTTCCAAACACACTGTACTTCTCCCACTTCCCTGCACATCCACCTTTTCAACCTCAGCTTCTGTACCTGCTGTTCTCTGAAGGATTTGTTTCTCTTCCTGTCACCGTTCTTCAGATATTAGTTCAAATATCACTTCCACAGGATGCCTTCCTTGACCTGCATCCTGACATCCTCCATTCCTCTCCCATACACAAAGGCCAAACTTTACTTCATAAGTTCTTGTCATACTTGACTTTGAGCAGTTAACACTGATATCAGTGAGCTTTTCATGGCTGGATGAGTCTCTTTCAATGTGATATATCCTCTCTGATATTAGCAACTGTCTATCTTTGCAACAAGTAAGCTTGGTGGTAAAGACAGAACCTTCACAAGCAGATAATTGGATATTTGTGGAATAAATAAAAATGTGTAAATGTAAAAAAAATCATGGGAATGGTAAATTTGATAGTGAAAACCGTGTCTTTTAAAAGAGGCTAAATCTGATACAGAACTGTACTTAGAAAAAATAAATCGTAAAACCTTAATAAGCTTTTCAACACAAAATGGCTCTTGGAAAATTTATTTTGTGATTTAAATACAAATCAAATCCAGAGAAACACAAGTTAAGCCTCCTTTAAGTTACTCTTGGTTTACAACTTTTAAGTTGAGGGTTTTAACCAAATACATGTAGATTTAACTGATCAAATCACAGAAAACCTGTTTGAGATGTTAAACCATTATAAAACAATCCACTGAACCAACAATTAAAAGCTCTAAAGTAAAAGATAAAATGGCCTAAAAAACTATTTTCTGTATCATAGAGGAAAATATAGAAGCCTCTTCAGAAATAAAACTAAATTAGAATAGTATATCTAAATGTATCTGCCAGGTATGAATCTAAATTCTAGTTATCATACAAGCACTTATTAATCGATATTTACAGTTAGTAATGTATCCTTAATCAATCAGGCTTTCATCTTATATAAAAGGTACAAAGAATTTTTCACTCACAATGCTAGCATTTTCTTTGTTAAAGATTTAATCTTTGAAGAGAAAATCCATTCAATGGTTCACCTTGTGTTTCAGAATACCCACCTTATCTTCTGGGTATCTCTTTTATTTCTAAAAACATATGTACCTCTATTAAAAGAAAGTTAAAATTTTGATTGTATGTATTTAGAGAAGTGCTTTGTTGTTGTTTTTAACAATAAAGTACCAGGGTAAAATAACTTCCCCTGAAACAGTAAAATGGTTCTTTTATGAGTGTGATATATAATCAATTATTATCAAGTAGGTGCATTGCACATACACACATCAAGCAAGATTTATACCCTGCAGGTTTCTGGTTTTGTAATCAGTTTTAAAGCCAAGAAGTAATGGAATGAAGGGAAGTTAAAATTATATATAAACAAACACTTCTATTAACTCATACCACTAGTGAAACAAAACTCTAAATAAGTAGAGAAAATGAGTTCACACACTGAAGCTCTGAAATTTTCTGGGTCTTTTATCTGTGCGTTTATTTTTCCTATTGAATTTAAAGTTCAAACCAAAATCCACTAATAATGTTTAGAATTATTAAAGGCCACAGTATGACAGCTTTTAGTGCAACCAGGCATTAAGAAGCATTTTGTTTTCTCTTTAAGCTGAGCCAACTTTTATTTTAGAATCTCTGTAATTCAACATTCTTTCCCACCAAAGCACCTAAATCTTTTTCATGTAGCTGCAAATGACTACATGACAGATATGCCAAAGTTGTTAGTTTATGTCCACTTCCTTTACTGAATGTGTAGTGAAAGGCCTTAGTTTCCAATTTACATGTGGTTCTTCTCCAAGATCTTAAAAAAAATCTCATGCTTATATTAGAAATCAACATGCAAGTTCAGGCCCGGTGGCTTATGCCTGTAATTCCAGTACTTTGGGAAGCTGAGGGAGGCCAATCACCTGAGGTCAGAAGTTTGAGACCAGCCTGACCAACATGGTGAAACCCTGTCTTTACTAAAAATACAAAAATTAGGCAGATGTGGTGGTGGGTGTCTGTAATCCCAGCTACTCAGGAGGCTGAGGCAGGAGAATTGCTTGATTCCAGGAGGCAGAGGTTGCTGTGTGCCGAGATTGCACCACTGTACTCCAGCCTGGGTGACAGGTCATCTACAAGAAATCTGTCAAAAAACATCTCTCAAAAAAAAAAAA
>NW_016811565.1:0-62136 GCF_001698545.2 Rhinopithecus bieti | reverse complement strand
AAAAAAAAAAAAAAAAAATTAGCTGGGTGTGGTGGCATGTGCCTGTAATCCCAGCTACTCCAGAGGCTGAGGCAGGAGGTCACTTAAACCCAGGAGGTGGAGTTTGCAGTGAGCTGAGATCATGCAACTGCCATTCAGCCTGGGTGACAGAGCAAGACTCCCTCTGAAAACAAAAAAAAAGAACGAAAGAAAAGAAATTGGGTTTGGAAACAGAAAATTAGGTCTTTGTAAACCACGTTAAGGAGTTTGGATTTTTCTTTTTATAGACAACAGGCAGACAAGAAATGTTATTAGGTAGGCAATCAACGAGAGCAACTTTAGTGTTTGAGGATGACGACTATGGCAGCAGGGTGGAAAAACAACAGCAGCAGGGAGAAACTGCTGGCAGAAAATTAACTTCAGAGGTGTTTAGGCCTCAATGAGGGCCTTAGGTCAGAAGTGATTAAACAGCCCACATCAGTGATGGAAGCATGGTTTTGGGGAGGGCCTGGTGACTGACTGGCCACGGGGTGAGATAGACGTGCATCAGGACAGCCAGCAGTAATGTTCCTGGTTTAGTAGGTTGTGTGCATGGCAATCACCTTCCAGAAGAGATGGAGATGACTTTCATTTTTACAAGTACCTGCAGGATGAGGGACTTGCAGTGTGATCTGGATGACAAAAGATTACAGCTTCAGAGAAGTTGTAAGTGAAAATATACTGTTAGAGTTGCCAGTTTATAGGTTAGAGGAAAGGGCAGAAAAACACCAGAATGCACAGGGCATTCTGTAGGAACAGAACTCACTCCCAGGTACAGGACTGGATGGTTACTGCAGAGAACAGGAATTGGGCACCTGGCCACTGACACCAATGGGATGCTTTCACTCTGTCCACTGATTTAAGAATCTTAAAACAACTATTTTCAAGTGTTGCACATGTCTCTAAGGTAAGTGGGAGCCCACACCACTTTGGAAGCAACTGTCTGGTTACTGCAGGCAGCCCTTTCTTTTCTGGAATTCAGTCTTCTCATCTTCCTGCCTTCTCCCTTGCATACCTCCTGCTTGTGTAATAGGGTGGAACATGGGAGGGCAGGACAAAGTTCAGACCAGTGGCACTGGTTGGCTAAAAGATCACTCCTTTCATTATACTAGACAGTTCTGGTCTGAGGCCTGGGTCTCAGAATATAAAAATTATTACTGTCTCCTTTATTGCATCCCTGTATTATCTGCATCCCTCTCAGCCATAGCAGCTGGCTGACATCCACCCTCTCAAGAGGACATGTATGGATAGAAGACCTGGCTCACAAACACTGCTCTATGAAAAGGGCAGATAGTTACGTAAGAAATTTGCAAAAACTGAGAAATTAAAATAAGGGAGCCTAGGAATGCAAAAACATTAACTGTCAAGCAAACAAGAGCTGGTTCAAAGAATTTTTTTAAAAGATACACTCCACATAACTGAAAGCATGAGGGAGACTGGCAGATGACAGCATCAGAGCGAATTTCCTAAATAACTGAGGAGGTGACTGGGAAAACTGAGCCACCTACCAAAACAGCTTTACAGAGCCAATGCATCTCATTTGTTGTAGAAGCTGATGAGTTCTAGAACTCTTATTTACTATGGAGTTTTCAAATACATTCAACAGCACTTAATGTTTTCCTCAATCCCAAGCTTCTTGTAAAACTTTGACCCTGCCAACCATGGCACCTTAGAGGCAGATAAAAGCTTACCTCCTTTATGGAATTTCAGATTTCTAAATATAGCACATGCAGTACAGGGAATGCACCCAGTGTGCTTGTGGATGCAATAAAGGCCACTACTATACCTTCAAGCAGGCTTCCTTGACTTCAGCTCTCCTGACATTTGGGGCTCTTATGCATTATAATATGAGAAGCAGCATTTCTAGTGTCTGTACGCTAAAGGCCAGTAGCACCCTTTCCCAAAGCAAGACAGTAAAAAATTTATCATTCTGGAAAGGAAATCCACAGTGGACACCCTCAAAACCTCCTGATCTCAAAATATGCCACTTTATTCCATATGTAGGTTTTGGGTTTCTGGAACAGTTAGATTATCCTTACAACAATCCCATGAGGTAGAAAAGCTACTGACAAGATGCCTGTCATCATATTCATCAATGGTAATGCCACCAAAGGCTAAAGTTTCATTTTAAATTCCCTTATACCTTCAAAATCAACCGAATTTATTTTGAAAAAAACAATGGTCTTCTTTATTAAAAATAACAACACACATACACAGAGGTAAATAAGCAGCATACATTTAAAGCTACATTGTTTTGAGATCAAGCCGACTCTATAAAGCAGCTGTTCCATGGGGCTAAGCGGTAGTTAGGAACTGTGGATTCTGAGCTTCATTTATTGCCAGCCCTTGGGTAGATCATAAAGCAGCTATAACAGGAGTCAATATATGCACCCAACCCTAATAGTTTTGCTCTGAGTAGAAATGTGAAATCTTTGCTGAATTCTTTTGAAAAAGCAGAGTGAAAATAAAACTTAGTCCAAGAAAGTACATCAAAATGAATAAGGAATATTTTAAGTAATTAAACCACCAGAAATATAAGACATTTTAGATAATCCTACCCCATTGTCTCTGAGAAAAGGGAAAAAAGAGAAGAATACAAAGCAAGCTATTGAAAGACAAATACAGCTTTTAAAAGTTCTATCTAATTAACCCCACTGAGAAATGTTTTGGCTACCTGGTGTATGCAGGCACTATACAGTGTAGAACAGTGGTTTCCAATCTTTTTGACACCAGGGTCTGGTTTTGCGGAAGACAATTTTTCACACATGTGGCAGGATGGTTTTCATTTGGGATGATTCAAGCGCATTACACTTACTGTGCATTTTGTTGCTAATATGATTACATTGTAATATATGATGAAATAATTAAACAACTCACCATAATGTAGAATCAGTGAGAGCCCTGGGATTATTTTTCCGCAACGAAATGTTCCCATCTGGGGATGATGAAGGTCAGTGACAGACCCTAAGGCATTAGATTCTCAGAAATAGTGTGCGATCTACATCCCTCACATGCGCAGGTCACAATAGTGTTTGCACTCCTATGATAATCTAATGCTGCCGCTCATCTGTAATGCAAGTGATGGGGAGTGGATGTGAATACTGTTGAAGCCTCACCCACCATTCACCTCCTGCTGTGCAGCCTGGTTTGTAACAGGCCACAGACTGGTATCAGTTTGTGCCCCAGTGTTGAGGATCCCTGATGAAGGGCAACTACATTGATTGATTGATTGATTGAGTGAGTGAGTGAGTGAGTGAGTGAGTGAGTGAGTGAGTGGGTGAGTGCAATGGCTCAATCTCAGCTCACTGCAACCTCTGCCTCCTGGGTTCAAGCAATTCTCCTGCCTCAGTCTCCCAAAATAGGTGTGATTACAGGCATGTGACACCACACCCGGTTAATTTCGTATTTTTAGCAGAGATGAGGTTTCACCATGTTGGTAAGGCTGGTCTCAAACTCGTGATCTCAGTTTATTCACCCGCCTCAGCCTCCCAAAGTGCTGGGATTACAGGCCTGAGCCACAGTGTTCTTCTGACTACATTTATTACCAGTCATTTATTACCAGGGCACCTATGTTGTACAGTGCCTGGCATACACCAGGTTGTTAATTAACAGCTATTGATCTAACACAGGACTAATAAGGTAAGGTTTATTTTTTTCCCTTCAACATGCTGTGCCTGTTTCAGATGCAAATAAGACCTCAGGAGTCTGCCTGAAGTGACTTAAAATAAAAAATGTTCCCCCAGATGGGAACGTTTAGTTGCAGGAACATCAAACAGGCACTTGGATAGTGTAATAAGTTAGGTATGAATGTATCACCTGTACCAGCTTAGTGAGATGCATGTTTACATCACATAACAAACACCTGTCTGCCATGCTCAGGGCTTAGAGTCTGAATTGCTGATGAGAAATAAAGTGGTATCTAGACAACCCCAGAGAATGCTTATATTCATAAGCATTAGTAGCATTTCTAAAAATTATCAAACATCCAACAAGTCCTTTACAAACAAGATATTCTAACACACAAACAGTTTAGCAGTATTTTAAAAAATGATAAACAGTGCAACTTCATTCACCTGAAATGGAGCACAAGACCCTTTGAAAGGAACTCGTACCCATTCCTGCAAAAATTGTCGACTCTTGAAGGTAGCACAGAACTAAGTGTTTTTTGTATGTTTCCAAAGAGGTTTTAGCCAAGACTTTGGCCTCTAACAGACTCCCTGATTAAAATATGGCTTAGAAACTCTACCTGCCTACCTGAAAAAGCATCAAAACTAGAGAATGCTTTTCATGGGCGTGAGAAAAATGAAAACAACATCACATTCTTCTCTTTGCAGTTCCCTTTCCCTCACTTTCCACTTCTATTAAATATACTTCAGCATCATTGTGCACAGGTGCAGGGACCACTACATATCTAAAAAAAGGAAAAAACCCTCAAGTATATGGGGATGGTCTGGCAACTCTGCCTTTGCAGAAATCATTTTTTTCCTCCAGATGGAAGTGTCTCACTATTTTCAGCATTCTCATCTAACAGGCAAACTTAGTTTCCACTGACTTCGAAAGGGATAAGCTTGAGTCTAAACTCTTAAGCAAGAATGAGGGTTCGATTTTCTAATAATGAAAATCCCAGACAGGTTTTTCAACCTACCAAATCGTTACAATTTTATTCACCCTTCTCCCTCTCTCCACAACCACTAACATCACCACCCACAAAAGAAGAAGAAAATCCCTCCAATGTTCCCCAAATGTGTGCTGCTGCTAGCTCCGAAGCTCTATAGAGTTTTGTAACGGAGTGTGAACTGCTGCCCCGGATCTGGGCTCGTGTTCTATCTCCTAACCAGTAAGGAGAGAGGGAGGACAAATCCGCTGAGCAGAAAAAACAAACAAACAAACAAACAAACAAACAAAACAAAACAAAACAAACAAAAAACTTGCCTCCTCATTTATAACCTCTCTCATTGATGCAGAGCGGAAGAGGGGCGCCAGGTGCCCAGGGCGCCTGACAAGCGGCCCGCTGGCCAGCGCGTTCTGCCCTGGGCCGGATCCCAGCGCCCCGCAGGTCTCCGCCCTGCTAGGAAAGGAAGCGGCCCCGCCAGGCAGTGGGATCGGGCACCGCGTCCCGTCCTCACCCTTGGCCACGGAGTGAGTGACATCCTCGATGTGCCTTCGGTTGAGAAAACGCGCCGCTTCCCAGGGAGGGCGTTGGTGACGAGAAGGACCTCCCCTGCTCCTTAGTGGGATGGGGGGAGGGGGCCCAGGCAGAGGCTGGTGCTGGGGACAGAGGAAGCAACACTAGGCTGCAGACTGGTGTGGGAGGAAAAAAGGAAGTCCGGGAAACAGCCACAGATTTTTCCAGCTGGACAAGCCCCCCCCCCCCCGCCCCCGCCTTTTTCCTGGACTCACGATGGAACCCGGCACCGAGTCCCTTACTCGCACAAGGAAGGTGCACTCCACACTGACGGATCCCTGCAAAACACACAACCCGCCAACGGAAGGGAGAGGAACGATAAGCGCCCCCATGGCAGGGCCCTGACCCCCTTCTTTCCTGGGCGCCTTAGGTGGTAGTCGGCCACACCAAAACCGCCAGCCAGAAAAAGGCCAGGGCGCAGGACTGCCTACTGCCCCCTCGACGCCAGTGTCCTCTGCCCAAGAATTTCAAATCCTCAAAGCAGGGCGCTGCAGGCGCTTCCACCAAACACCCTGGCGAGAGCACCCCGGGAGGCCACCTCCTGGCCAGCACCCCTGATGCTTTGCGGCTGCAGGGGAAAGCAGGTGCCCTAGTTTTCAGGCTTTCCTGCCAGAGAGGGACTGGAAAGGCCATAGAAGGAAAGTTCCTCATTCCACAGGGGAAGGATGCCGGGAGACAGAGGGCAGAAGGTGGGGAGCAGCGTCCGGAAGATGTTTCTGGCCTACGAGGCTTGCACCATCCGAGTCCCGGCGGCTCTATAACAAATAAATTCACCCCAGTATTCCGGGAGGCCAAGGCAGGAGAAGCACTTTTGTCCAGAAATTTCAGATCAGCCTGGGCAACGTGGTGAGACTCCATCACTACAGAAGACATTTAGTCAGGTGTGGTGGGCCACGCCTGCAATCCCAGCTACTCGGGAGGCTGAGGTGAGAGGCTCCCTTGACACTCCAGTGAGTCATAAGCTTGTGCCACTGTACTCCAGCCTAGATGACAGAGCAAGACCCTTTATCATAGAATAAATAAATATATAAATAAACTCAGCGTCTGGGTTGGGCCGGATTCCTACCCTCCAAAAGCTAATATGGATGCACATCAGGTCTTTCTAGGGCAGCGCTGCAGAGACTGTCACTACATGTTCTGGGTGCTGCTTGACGTGGTCCGTAGCTCAGAAAGAGAAGGAGTAGGAGTGAAGGAGTGGAGAAAGAGGAGAAGGAAGAGAGGAAAATGTAGAGAGAAAAAGAGAGGAGGAAACAAGAAGAAGAGGAGAGGAGGAGAAAATGAGAAGATAGTAAGAATAGAGGAAGAGGAGAAAATAAACAGGAGAGGAAGACAAGGGGACCAGGAGAGATGAGGAGAAAAACAAAGCTGGGAGGAAGACAGAAGGGGGAGGAGAAGAAGAGGAGGAGGAAAAGAAAAGAAGATGAGGAGAGGAGAAGGAGAGGAGGAGAAAAAAAGGGAAGAGGAGGAGAAAAAAGGAAGGAAAAAGAGAGAAGGAGGAGAAGCATGAGAGACAAATGATGACAGGAGGAGGAGGAGAGGAGGATAAGGAGGAGGATCAAAGGAAAATGAGAAGGAGGAAAGGAGACAGAGGAGAAGGAAGAGGAGAAGATGAGGAGGGGGAAAAGAAGGAGGAGGAGACAGAGGAAGAGAGGAGAATGAGGAAGAGGAGAGAAGGAGGAGGAGAGAAGGAGGAGGAGGAGAGAAGGAGGCAGAGAGGAGAAAGAAGAGGAGGAGGAAAAGGGGAGAAGGAGCAGAGGAGGAGGAGGAGAAAAAGAAAAGGAAAAGGAGGAAGAAAGAAGGAGGAAGAGAAGAAGAAAAAGGAGAGGAGGAGAACAAGGAGGAGGAGATGAAAAGAAGGATGAAGAGAGGAAAAGAAAAAGGAGGAGGAGAGGAGGACAAGGAGGAGAGAAAAAGAATAAGGAGGAACTGAGAAGGAGGAGGAGGAGCAGGAAAAGATGAGGAGGAGGAGGAGCAGGAAAAATGAGGAGGAGAAAGTGAGGAGGAGAGGAGAAGGAAGAGAGAAGGAGGACAAGAGGAGGAGAAAGAGGAGCAGGGAAAGAAGGAGAGGAGGAGAAAAAGCATAAGAAGAAGAGAAGGAGAGGAGGGGAGGAGGAGGAGAAAGAGTAGGAGAGGAAGAGGAGGAGGAGAGGAGAAGGAGGAAGAGAAACATAGGAGGAGAAGAGGAAGAGGAAAGGAGGAGGAGAAGGAGAGGACGAGGAGGAGAGAAGGAGGAGGGGAGGAAGGGAAATAGGAGAAGGAGGAGGAGATGAAGAGAAAAAAGGAGGGGAGGAGGAGGAGAGAGAGGAGAAGAAGAAGCAGAGAAGGAGGAGGAGAGGAGAGGAAAAAGGAGGAGCAGGTGGAGAGGGGGAGGAGGAGAGAAGAAGGAGAGGAGGAGGAATTGGGAAGGAAAAGGAGGAGAGGAGAAGGAGAGGAGGATGAGAAGAAAAAAGGTGAAGAAAAAAATGAGTAAGAGAGGAGAAAAAGAGGTGGAGAAGGAGATGAGAGGAAGGAAGAGAAAAAGAGGAGGAGGAACAGAAGAGAAGGAGGACAGGAGGAGGAGAGGAGGAAGGGAAAAGAAGAAGGAGGAAAGGAGAAGGAGGAGCAGGAGGAGAGGAGAAGTAGAAGAGAAGAAGGAGGAAGAGAAGAAAAGGAGGAGGTGAAGGAGGAAAAAGGGAGGAGTAGGAGAGAAGGAGGAGGTGGAGGAGAAGAGAAGCAGGAAGAGTAAAAGAGGAGGAGAGGAGAAGGAGTGGAAAATAAGGAGAGAAGAAGGAGGAGGAGAGGAGAAGGAGGTGGAGGAGAGGAGGAAAATAAAAGAGGAGAGGAAGAGGAGAGAAGGAGGAGGGGAGGAGGAAAAGAAAAAGGAGAGGAGGAGGAAGGGAGAAAGAGGAGGAAGAGGGGGAATGTAGAACAGTAAGAGGAGGAGAGAAAAAGGAGGAGAGGAAGAGGAAAGGGGGAAGAGGAGAGGAGAAAGAGAGTAGAAGGAGTAGGAGGAGAAGGAGGAAAAGAAGAGGAGGAGAGGAAAAGAAGAGGAGGAGAGGAGAAGAAGAGGAGAAGGAAGAGGAGCACAGGAAGAAGAGGAGGGGAGAAGGAGGAGGAGTGGAGGAGGAGGAGTGGAGGGGGAAGAGGAGATGAGAAGGAGAAGGAGGAGGAGGGGAGGAGGAGAGGAGAGGAAGGAGGAGAAAGAAAGAAGGAAGAGGAAGAGAGAAGAAGAAGAAGCAGGAAAAAAGAGAAGAGGAGGATAGTAGAAGGAGGATGAAGAAAAGGAAAGGAGGAGAGGAGAAGAAGGAGGAGAATAGGAAGAGTAAAAGATGAGTAGGAGGGGGAGGGGAGGTGGAGGTGGAGAGGTTTAGGGTGAGGAGGAGGAGAAAAGAATGAGGAAGAGGGGAAGAGGACAAGAGAAGGAGGAAAAGGAGGAGAGAAAAAGGAGAAGGAGGAGGAGAGGAGGAGAAGGAAAGTAGAAGGAGGAGGAGGGGAGGAGGAAGAAAAGGAGGGGAGGAGGTGGAAAATGAGGAGAGGAGGAGGAGGAAATGGAGAGGATGAGGGGGGAGGAGAGGAGAAATAGGAGGAACAGGAGAGGAGGAGGAGGAGAAAAAGGAGAGAAGGAAAAGAGAAGGGAGGAGGAAGAGAGGAGGAGGAGGAAAAGGAGAGGAATAGATGAGGAGGACAAGAGAAGGAGGAGAAGGAGAAGGAGTAGAGAAGAAGAATGATAGGAGAGGAGGAGGAGAAGAGGAGGAGGAGAAGAGAATAAGAGAAGGAGGAGAGGAGGAGGAGAGGAGGAGAAGAGGAGGAGATGAGGATGAGAGGAGGAGGGGAAGGAGAGGGGGAGGAGGAAAAAGAGAAGAGGAGAGGAGGAAAGGAGAAGGAGAAAGTGAGGAGGTGGAGGAGAGGACGAGGAGGAGGAGAGAAGGAGTAGAAGGAAAGAAGGAGGAGTAGGAAAAACAGAGAAGGGGAGAAGGAGGAGAGGAGAAGGAGGAGGAGGAGAGGAGGAGGAGACGATGGGAGGCAGAGGAGAGTGGGAGATGGAGGAGGAGAAGAGGAGAGGATGAGGAGTGAAAGATGATGAGAGGAAGAAAAGGAGAGGAGGAGAGAAGGAAGTGAAGGGGAGAAACAGGAGATAATGAGAAGGATGAGGAGGAGGAGAGGAGGGGGAGGAGGAAGAGGAAAGGAGCTGATGGAAAAGGGAAAGAGAAAAGGAGGAGGAAAAGAAGAAAGTTATCACTTTGTGGCATTCAGTAATTATGACTATTGTCATGGCTTTTGGATTAAAGTTTAAACTCAATAGAGATGAGAACAAAGATCAAAGATCCAGATTATTTCAGAGCTCAATTTCAGAGCTAAAAAAAAGATATGTAGTAATACACCTGTGGACATTGCCAACATTGCCAATGCAAAAGAGTTGCATTACTTTGGTTTTGGATCCAGCGGTATGTCACTATATGCAATGTATGTAGTGCCTAAGAGAGAGCAGAGAGCCACAACACTTAGGTGCTGGGCCTAGTGACACATCACAATCTCTTTTTGGTCAGAGCCCAAACAGTAGAGGAGATCAACATCACCTAGGTTCTAGGTCCAGCAATACATCACAATACTTTCTGAGAGGAAGACCAAAGCAGGAGAGCCACATCACCTAGGTGAGAGCCCCAGAGATACGGCACAATGCCTTCTGTGGGTAGGGATCAGGAAGAAGAGGAAAGTGACATAACCTAGGGGCTACAGCCAGCTATATGTTACAATCATCCCAAGGGGCAGGGATGATGCATGAGAGGAGAGTCACATCAAATAGGTGGTGAGTAAAGCAATATGTAACAATCAGAGGAGAGTGTCATCTCCTACATGCTGGCCCATGAGATATGTTACAACCACCCTATGGGCAAAACCCAGGTAAGAGAAGAGATTAACATCAAATAGTTGATAGGCTAAGGGATACTTTGCAATGCCCCCTGTAGAAAGAGACTAGGAGAAATAAATCAGATTGCCTGTGTGCTTGGCCCAGGGATAAGTCACTTTGTCATCTGTGGAAATGGCCCAGGCGGGTGAGGAGAGTTACATCACTTAGATGCTGGGCACAGAGATATGTAACAATCTCTTCTATAAGCAAGACCCTGGTAAGAAAAGAAAGATACATCAAATATTTATGGACCCACAAATGCCCCCTTTTTTGACAGAGTCAAGGCAAGAAAGTCACATCACCTTGGTCCTGGGCCCAGCAACAGGTCACATTACCTTCTGAAGACAGGGCCAAGGCACATGAGTAACATCTTGGAGCTGGGCCCGGGATATATGTAACAATCTCCCCTGTGGGCAGAACCTAGGAAGAAAAGAAGTGTCACATTAGCTAGGTGCTGAGCCCAGAGATATGTCACCATCCCTCCAGGCAAGAGATGAGAGTACATTATCTGGGTGAGGAGTGCAGGCAGATATCACAATCCCCTTTTTAGGCTGTGCCAAGGCAGAAGAGTGACATCGCCTAAGTATTAGAATGAGCAACGTGTCACAATGCCCCTTGTGTGCAGCACCTCAAGGGAGGAAGGTAATTGGATCATGGGGCAGTTTCCCCCATACTGTTTTCATGAAAGTGAGTGAGTTCTCAGGAGATCTGATGGTTTTATAAGTGTTGGAAGTTCCTCCTTCATTCACTTTCTCCCTCCTGCCACCTTGTGAAGAATGTCCCTGCTTCCCCTTCTACCATGATTATAAATTTCCTGAGGCCTCCCCAGCCATGTGGAACTGTGAGTCAATTAAACCTCTTTTCTACCTAAATTTCCTGGTCTTGGGCAATTCTTTATAGCAGCGTGAAAATGAACTAATACAATGTGATATGCATGAGAGTTGCAATCTGCATTAAGACCTTCATGCTGATATGGACCCATGATTGTACGTGTCACTCTAAGCTCAGGTATGAGAGTCAACTCCTCCCCAATTGGCTGGGTCTAAATAGAAGAGTACTCATCTGCCTACGAGCTGGGTTTAGAAATGGGTCACTATCCCATCTGGGGCCAGATGTTCACATATGACTGATACAGTTCCATCTGTAGACTGTGTCTACGTGTGAGATTCAGGATCTCACCAGTGGGTTGTGTCCATGTGTGAGGATGACTATTTTAAGGATTGGCAGGGTGTATATACCAGAAACACAGCATCTCCTGTGTCCTTGAACCTGTGATGACACTCTCTGTACCACTTGAGGGCTGTACACAATATGCAAGAGAGTGGTAAACTTCTGTGGCCTTTATACAAAAAGGACACTCAGGATCTTACCTTTTCCCTAAGCCTAGCTATAAGAGACAGTATCACTTTCATCGGCTAGTTCAAGGTATGACAGTCATCATCACACCTGTGAGATGGGCCAGGATATATGTCACAGTTACTCCTCTGGATTAGGAGTAAGCAGGAGAGTAACATTACCTGGGTTTGAGGTCAGATGTATGTCACAATCTTCTCTGAGGGCTCAGCAATATGTCACAGTGATCTGTGTATTCAAGACCCAGTCAAAAGGGCCTCATCACCTTGTTGCGGGGTCCAGTGATGTGTCATAACCTTTTCTGTTAGGAAGGTGCAGGCAGAAAAGAAAAGTCACATTCCTAGGTAGTGTATGCAGATATATGTCACAAGGCCCCCTGTGGGCAGGGCCCAGGCAGGAGCCTCTTATTTTCTAGGTGTTGGACCGAGTGTTATTTCATAATACACCAAGTATTTGGAGCCTAGGAAAAAGGAGAGTCACATCACGTAGGTGCTGGGCCAAGTGATATGTTATAATAGCCCTCTTTAGCAGGGCCCAGGCAGAAAAATAAATGTGTCATATCACCCAGGTGATAAACAAAAAGATATGGTATAACACCCCTGAGGGCAGGGCTCATGCAGAAGAGGTGCATCTCATGGTTGTTAAAATAGGCCATATGTCAAAATACACAATTTATACTGAGCTCAATCAGGCAGGAGAAAAGAGTAACATTACCTAGGTTCTGGGCTCAGTGATACATCACAATACCTCCTTGGTCAGAGCCACCTAGGTGCTGAGTCCATCAATATGTCACAATACTCACTGAGGGAAGGGCCCAAGAATGAGGATTACATCATTTTGGTGAGGGGCCCAGAGCTATGTACCAATGCTTCCTGTGGGTAGGGCTTAGGAAAAAAGAAGAGAGTCACAGAACCTGTCACATAACCTTGGGCACAGCCCAAGCAGTAGAGGAGAGTTACATTACCTTGCTGTTGTACCCAAAAATATGGCACAATACACCCTGAAAAAAGAGCCCAGGCAGCAGTGTCACCTCACCTGGGGAGGGTTCCACAAATATGCCAAAATGCCTCCTGTGGTTAAGGCTCAGGAATAAGAGAAGAGAAAAATAACCTAGGGGCTGTGGTCAGCCATATGTTACAACAACCTTAGTGAGCAGGGTCCAGGTATGAGGGGAGGGTCACATAACATAGATGCTGTGCCAAGTGATACATCACAACTTACACTGTGGACAGTTCTCTGGAAATAAAGGAGAGTCACATAATTTAGTTCATGATCGCAGAGATGCATCACAATTATGTATCTCTTGTCCTTATGGACAGGATCCAGGAAGAATCATCACATCTCCTGTGGGCTGTGTCCAGGGATAAGTTACCCTCCCTTCTGTGATCAGAGCCCAGGAAGAAAAGGAGAGGCTCATTACTTAGGTGTTTGGCCCAGAGGTATGTCACAATGTCGCCCATTGGCAAATACCAAGTAAAAGAGTAGAGTAACATCAAATAGATGATGGGTCCAGAAACATGTCACAAGTCCCCCTGTAGGCAGAATCTAGGCAGGGTACTCACATCCTGGGTTTTAGACATAGCAGTATGTCACAAGATGCAATGTGGGCAATGTTAAGGCAGAAGAATATAAAACATATGACCTAGGTGTTAGGTCCAGGAACGTCACATGGAATTGTGACATATCCCTGCCCCTAGCACCTAGGGTATATGCCTTCATTGTGACAGCCTCACTCAGGTGCTTGACAGAAGCGTATATCACAATCAGAGCTGCAGGTAGGTTCAAGGATAAGATTAAAAATCCCATACATATTCCTATTCTGGGTACGAGAGTAAACACGTCCCGTATGTTGAGTCTAAGTACAGAATTAACAATAGGAACAGTGGACTGAATATGCGCATGAGAAATTCAATTCCTTCTGTGGATTGTGTCATATTTGTGGAGTAATAGCCTCACAGTTGAGTTGAATCTTAGTCTGAGATTCACCAAGACACATGTAAATTACATACAAGTATGAGAGCCAATTATCCAACTTTTAACTTCCTCCTAATGTGAGCAGGACACTGAGTTCATGTGCAAGAATGAAAATCTTTACTATGAGCTTTGTGTGCATAAGAGTGTCACAATCTCACCTGGACTAGAGATAGGTTACAATCCCCTCCTGAAAGCAGGGCATGGGCAGCAAAGTTGCCTCACCTTGATGCCGAGCCCAGCAGTAAATCACAATGTTCTCTGTTAGCAAGGAACATGACGGAGAGACATACCACCTGGCTTCCGGGCCCAGTGATACATCACAATCTCCCCTGACGGAAGAACATAAAAAGAAGAGGAGTCACATCAGCTCGGTGCTGGGTTAGTGATAGGTCACAATCCCCTCTGTGAGCAGGAACCAGGCAGGAGAAGTGAGTCCCAACAGTGTCCCCTGTGGCCAGCGCCAAGGCAGGATAATAGGGTCACATCACCTAGGTGCTGGGTCCAGCGACATGTCACAATCCTGTATGTGGACTGGGGCCAGGCTAGAGAGTCAAAGCACTCAGGTGCTGGCCAGAGGCATATATCACATTTACACCTGCAGGAGGGTCAGAGAATGATATTTACAATTCAGCACATGTCCTGTTTCTGAGTATGTGAGTTAATGCCTTATGTATGCTGGGTCTAATTACATGAGTTCATCTCAACAATAAACTGGATCAGTGCATGAGAGGCGCAAACTTTCCTGTGTGCTGTTCACCTGAGTGAGTTACAGCCTCACAGGTGTGCTGAATATTGGTCTTATAATCACCAACCTACCTGTGGACCAGATTCACATATGAGAGTCAACTTTCCAACATCTGACTGCTTTTGGTTGTGAAATCCAGAGCTTTAACAATGGGCTGTGTTCATATGGGAAGATGACAATCTTTTCTGTCAACTTGGTGAGGGTCACAATCTCACCTGTGTATCACCCTAGGGCTTTATACCTTATGCATGAAATTCTCAATCTGCTCGGAGGCATTTGTGCTGGTATGGATTATGATTATACCTGTGCCCTTAAGCCCAAATATGAGAATCAACATCTCTCCAATTAGCTGAGTCCAGAATGAAGAATCTTCACCTTCCTATGAGTTGAGCTTAAAATGAGTCACCATCCCAGCTGTGCTCACATGTTTACATATGATAGCCACAATCTCAACTGTAGACTGTGTCCGCATGTAAGATTCAGGACCTCAATAATGGGCTTTGTTTGTGTGAGAAAATGATGAGAAACACAACCTCACCTGTGTCTTGGGCTCTGTGTTGATACTCTCTGTATCACCCAAGGGCTTTCTATGAAATGTGACACAGGGGTAGTTCTCTATGACCTTCATACAAAAATGAGACCTAGGATTTGAGCCATTTTCCTAAGCCTAGCTAAGAGACACAGTATATTTCATATTGGCTGGCTCAAGTTATGAGAGTCATTATGACACCTGTAAACTGAACTAAGATATATGTGACAATCCCACAATTGGGTAAGGACGGAGTGAGCAGGAGAATCACATCACCTGGGTGTTGTGCCAGAGATATTTACAACCTTCTCTGAGAGCAGTGACCAGGCAGGAGAGTCACATCACGTTGTGGCTGGGCTGGAAGTATGCCATAATTTGTTCTGAGAGTAAGAACCAGGCAAGAGAGTCACAGTACCTGTGTTTTCAACCAGCGATATGTTATAATCCCCTCCTGAAAGCAGGACTAAGGCAGCAGAGTCCCTTCACCTGGTTGCTGGGCCTAACGATATGTCACGATGTCTTCTGTGGCTAGGCCCAATCAGCAAAGGCATGTACTAAGTACTAAAAATTACTTAGTGCTGGCTCCAGTGATGTGTCACAATACCTTTTTTTTTTTGATATGGCCCAGACAGAAAAGGAAATTTGAAACACCCTAGGTGATGAACAAAAAGACACACAATAATAACCTTGTGGGCAGACCCATGCAGGACAGTCACATCACCTAGGTGTTGGATCCAGCCATATTTCACAATGCACAATACATGTGGGGCCCAGGCAGGAAAGGAGAGTTACATCACCTGCTTACCGGGCTCAGTGATATGTCACCATCTCCCCTGTGCACGGGGTGCAGGCAGAAGAGGAGAGTCACATTTCCTAAGTGATAAATGTAGAGATATGTCACAGGTCTCCTGTGGGCAGGGCCCAGGCAGGAGCCTTTTATTTTCTAGATGTTTAGTGTAAAATATGTCACAATACCCTAAATATCCAGGGCCCAGAAAAAAGAGGAGTGTCATGTTAACTAGAATCTGTGTCCAGTAATATGTCACAATCCCCACGTTTGGCAAGGCCCAGGCAGAAGAGGAGAGACACATCTAGGAAACAGACATAAAAGATATGTTATAATGCCTTGTGAGCAGGGCTTATGTGAGAGGTAGATCCCCTAGGGGATAACTTGCAATATATCACAACAAGAATATTTGAGGCAGGCAGGAGAGGAGTCCATTGCCTAAGATTCAGAGCCACACCCCACATAAAGATCTTATCGTCAGAGTCAGATGTGGCGATCAATCACCTAAATGCTTGTCCAGCAATATGTCACATACCCTCTGAGCAAAGCCCCAGGCAGGAGAGTGAGTAACATCTAGGTAAGGACCCCGAGAAGTCACAATATTTTCTTATGACAGGTCTGGCAAGAACGCACTCAATCTGGTATTCTGGATCCAATGATATGTCATCAATTATGTCTGTGTAGTGTAGGCAGAAGGTGAAGAGTCATATTTTCTAGTGATATGTCACAATGGCTACTTGTGGGAAAGGTCCAAGCAAGAAATCAAATCACTGGTAATGTCCAAGCATTTTAATGATGCTTGAAGGCAGCGCTAAGGCAAAAATGTGAATCACTTGAGTGTTGGTCCAGCATAATGTCACAATGGCTTCCTGGTAGACATCACAAGCAGAACAGAAGACTCCATCACTAGGGAACAAGTTTACAGTATGTCACAATGACCTTGGCATTTCAAGGAAAGGTAGAGTCCATCACCTAGCTTCTGATTCAGTGATGTGTCACAATCCTTCTGTGGGGCTGCTCCAAAGGAGTGTCAATCACTTGGGTTCTGGAAGAGGACAGTCCCTACAAGAAGGTCTAGGATGAGATTAAAATTCCACATCATGTCCAAAATTCTAGGTATGAGAGTGATGCCTCTGGTATGTTGTTGGAATACATGAGCCGACATCTCAAAGGACTGAATAAACTCATGAGAGCTCAATGTTTTCTGTTACTGTGTTCCCTTATGTAGAATCACAGTTAGGGTGTGCTAGTTTTGGGTTGAGAGACAGCAGTCAACCTGTGGCCAGTCCACTATGAGAGTCAATTCCAAGCTTTTGACTGTATTCAGGTATAGATTCGACTCACAGTGGCCAATGGTGGGCTGTGAAAGAATGATCATCTTTACTATTTGCTGTGTGTGTGTAAGACTATCACAATCTTACCTTCTTTTAGGGCCATGTTAAGTCACGTTCTGTATCACCCAAGGGCTTTATGTGGTATGCATGGGAGTCACAATTTCCTCTAAATCCTTTGTGCTGGTTTGGACCCATGATAGTGTCTGTAGCTTTAAGCCCATGTGTGACAGTCAACATCTTTCTAATTGACTGGGTCCATATAGGAGAGACCTCACCTGCCAGAGCTGGGTTTAGAAATGAGTCACCATCACACCTCCGAACAGAATTCACAAATGAATGTCGCAATTTTAACTGTGGACTGCATCCAGTTGTGTGTGAGATTAAGTACCTCACTAGTAGGCTTTGTTCATGTGTGAGGGTGACAATCCTAACGGTTGTCAGGGTGAGCACACAAGCAACACAATCTCATCTGCATGCTGGGCCTTGTGATGACACTCTCTGTACCACCCAAGGGTTTTTATACAACATGCAAGAGAGTGGTAACCTTTTATAACCTTCATACAGAAAAGAAACCTAGGATCTTACCCATTTTTCTATCCCTATCTATGAGAGACAGTGTTTGTCCTCTTGGCTGGTTCAATATATTAGAGTCATTATCGCGCCTGTGCGCTGAGCCAATATATATGTCAAACTCCTACCTGTGGGTAGGGAGGAAACAGAAGAGTCACATCACCTAAGTGCCGGGCCAGAGATACGTGACAATCTTTTCTGAAAGAAGGTACCAGAAAAAAGAGACACATCACCTGGGTTCTAAGCCAGGGATGTGTTACAATTCCCCACTAAAAGCAGGGCACAGAAAACAGCAACATATCACTCGGATGCAGGGCTCAGTGACAATGTCACACTGTGACCTTTGGGTAAAACTCAGGCATAAAAGACACATCACCTGGTTTCTGGGTTCCACAATATGTAGGAATCTTTCTTATAAGCAGCATGAAAGCAGAGGGGGAGAGTCACATCTCTTAGGTGATGGATGCAAAGATATGTCACAAGGCTTCTGATGCTCATATCCCAGGCGGGAGTCTCTCATCCAGTATAAGTTGGGGTCAGTATTAGATCACAATACCTAACATATATGTAGGTCCAGGTCCATTATTTGGTCCATCCATATATAGGTCAGGTCCATTAGAGAGAAGAGTGTCACATCATGTAGGGGCTTGGCAAAGTGATATGCCATAATCCCCATGGTGATAGGCCCAGAGACATATCACATAAAAGAGAACAGTTACATTACCTAGGTGCTCAATCCATCCCGTGATATGTTACAATAACCACTTTTCTTTTCTTTTCTTTTCTATTTTTTTTGGCAGGGCCCAAGCAGAAGAGATGAGTCACATCATCTATGTGACTCATGAATGAAAAGATATGTCATTTTTCCCCTGTGGGCAGGGCTTGTGCAGAAAACTTGCATCTTCTAGGTGTTGGACTCAAAAATAAATCACAATGTCTGCAGCACTTTAGAAAGAGAGGAGAGTCACATCACTTAGGTACTAGGCCCAGTAATACATCTCAATCACTTCTTGGGCAAAGCTCAAGCAGTAAAAATGAGTCACATTACCTAGATTCTGAGTATAGCAATATGTCACAATAACCCCTGAGAAGAGGTCCCAGGAAAGAGTGTCGCCTTTGTGAGAATCTCAGAGATATGTGGCAATTCCATTTTTGGGTATTCACAAAAAACAAGAAAGTCCCATTACCTAGAAGCTGGGCTCAGCTCTATGACACAATCACCCTAGTGGGCAGGTCCATTAGAGAGAAGACTGTCACATCATGTAGGTGCTGGGCAAAGTGATATGTCATAATCCCCATGGTGATAGGCCCAGAGACATGTCACAGTGACCTCCTTAGGCAGAGACTAGGCAGAAGAATTACATCACTTGTGTGCTGGGCCTAGTGATTCGTCACTGTCATTTCTGTGGACATTGCCCAGGCAGAAGAGCACAGTCACATTACCCAGGTGCTGGGCAAAGAGATAAGTCACAATCTTTTACACAGGCAAAACCCAGGTAAAAGAGAAGAGTAATATCAGATAGTAGGTGTTACCAGAGATATGTCATAATGCCCCACCTATGAAAGACCCAGGCAGTCAAAATACATCACTTGGTTGCTTAACCTAATGATATGTTACAATCTTTCCTGTGTGCATGATGCAGACAGAAGAGGAGAGTCATATCTCCTATGTGTTGGATGCGGATATATGTCCCAAGGTCTCCTGTGGGAAGGGTCCAGACTGAAGCCTTCTGTTCGCTAGGGTTTGGGCCCAGTGATATATGTCACAATACCCAAATTATGCACAGCCTAGGCAAAAAAGGAGAGTCACATCACCTAGGTGCTGGGTCCAATTATATATCACAATTTTCTATTTTGGCAGGACCCAGGCAGAAAGAAAAGTTATATCACTTACGTGATGAATGAAAATACATCTTATACTACTAGTTTTGTGGGCAAGACCCATGTGAGAGAGTCACATCAGCTAGGAGTTGGACCCAGAAATATGTCACAATATACAATGTGTACAGGTTTGAGGCATGAGACGATAGTAACTTCACTTATTTGTTGGGCCAAGCTATACAATCCTTTTTTTGGGCACAGCCCAAGTAGTAGAGGAGAGTCACATCACCTAGGTGCTGGGTCCAGCAACGTGTCACAATACCTGCTGAGGGGAGGATACAGGCAAGAGAATCACATCACTTACATGAGGGGCCCAGAGATACCTCGCAATACCCCCTGTGGGTAGAACTCAGGAAAAAGAAGAGAGCCACATAATCTAGAAGCTGGGCCCAGCTGTATGTTACAATCACCCAGTGGACAGGTCCCAGGTATGAGAGTAGAGTCACATCACATAGGTGCTGGGCCAAGCAATTTGCCACAACCTTCACTGAAGACGGGTCTCTAGAAAAAGAGGAGAATCACATCATTTAGGTAACAAAACCTGAGTTATGTCACAGTTACTTGTTTGGGCAGAGGTCAGGAAGAAGTGTCACACAACCTGTGTGCTGGACTAAGCAACACGTCACTCTCTCTATTTTAGGCATGGCCCAGGCGGGAGAGAAGAGCCATATCACCTAAGCTCTGGATTCACGGATATGTCCCAATTTCTTTTTTGGGCAATGCTCAGGTAAGAGAGCAGAGTCACATCAAGTGGTTGATGGGCCCAGAGATATATCATATTGACCCTTGTGGACAGGGCCCAGGCAGGAGACTCACATCACATTGGTGGTAGGACAAGAAATATATCACAATACGTTTTGAGAGCAGAGCCAAAAGAGTAACATCATCTTGGTATTGAGTGCAGCAATATGTTATAGCTTTCTCTGTGGGCAGAACCTATAAAGGAGGGAAAAGTTGGCCAGGCACGGTGGCTCATTCCTGTAATCCCAACTCTTTAGGAGGCCAAGGAGGGCAGATTGCTTGAGGTCAGGAGTCCAAGACCAGACTGGCCAACATGGGGAAACTCCATCTCTACAAAAAATACAAAAATTAGCTGGGCATGGTGGCAGGCACCTGTAATCCCAGCTACTCAGGAGGCTGAGGCAGGAGAATCGCTTGAACCTGTGAGGCAGAGGCTACAGTAAGCCGAGATTGCTCCACTGCACTCCAGCCTGGATGACACAGTGAGACTCCATCTCAAAAGAAAAATAAAAAAAGGAGAGAAAAGTCACATAAACTAGGTGCTGGGCCCAGTGATATGTCACAGTCACCCCTTTGAGAAGGGAACAGTCAATAGAGAATCATCACCTCTGTGGTGGACACAGAGATACCTCACAATGCTCTCTGTAGGCAGGGCCAGGGCACAAGAGTTACATAACCTGGGTGTTAGACTAAGCAGCACAAGAGTTACATAACCTGGGTGTTAGACTAAGCAACATGTCACAATGGCCAGTATAGGCCAGACACAGACAGAAGAGTCACATAACCCGGGTGTGGGGCTCAGTTATACGTCAAAATGCCCCCTGTTGGCAGCAACAAAGAGGGAGAGGAGACTGACCCACCTGGGGATACAAGGCCCAGTGATATGTTACAATTCCCCTGTGAGCAAGGTAAAGCAGAAGAATAGAGTGACATCACCTAGGGGCCGGGAGTCCAGTGATATGTCACCAATTCCATCTGGGCTGGGCCCAGGCAGATGGTTTCAAATTCACAAAGGTTCGTGAGGTGGCATATGTCACAATCCACCACCTGGCAGGAAGTCCCAGTGATGAGATTAACAATCTCATGCATTGTTCCTGGTTCTAAGGTATGAGATCAACCACCCTTGTGTATTGGAGAGTCCAACTAGATGAGTCACAATCTCAACAATTGAGTTTGATCCATGTGTGAGATTCTAGGTTTCTGTTGCATACTATTGAGTAAACAGTACATATTAATCCTTCCACAATCTATATCTTTTTGTCCTGTATGAATGTACATACAAAGGACTGATACATATACAAGATTTATATGAGTATTTCTATGTAAATATGCTACCACCACAAAATTTGGTTCCCTCAAGACGTTTCTCAATCCTCTTAGCATATTCTAAGGGTGAAGATGTAGGAATTATTTTCTCTTCTCTGTCTCAGTTAGCATGTTGGAATGGAACCGTTAAGCGTATACCATGTTTGGTTTTAAGACAAAACTAAGCTTCACTTTCAGGGACAAAGGTCTGGGAAATAAAGCTGATATTAAGGCCATGTAACACTTTCTGTCCCAGGTTAGCATTTCTGGACTTTGCTTTTTTCTTCTCAGCGTATGCATGAATCATTCTCATCCACCACTGAGGGTCCATCTTGATAATTACAGTTGATATCACAGGAACTGGGTGATCTGAATCCACCCTGGGCTGATCTAAGTGCCTGATTGAAAATCACCTGGGCTGAGCTTATTGGCCAATTAAAATAATCTGGGGCTCAAATATTGGCTGGACTGTAGTCACCAGGGCTGAACTAATTGGCTGATTTTTTAATCTCCTGGGATCAGCTAATGACTGTAATTACCTGATTTAATTGGCTGATTGAAATAAAAAATGCTGGACCGTAATTGGCAGATTGAAATCATCTGGGAATGAGTAATTGGCTGGATTTACCTGATCTGAGCTAATTGGCTTGATTAGAATTACCCAGACCAAGCTAATTGGCTAATTGGGAATAAACTGGGCCTGAGCTAATTGGCTGATTGGAATCACCAGGCTGAGTAAATGGGGTTGATTTGTATTTCACCTCGCCTGAGAAGAGTAAGCAGGGAAATGACCTCTGACTTAGTTTGTTTTTTTTTTTTTTGGGCGGGGGGGGGGGGGGGGTGAAAGTTTCATTTTCCATGTACGAGCTGCAGATTAGTGCGGAAAACATAGAAGAAAATGGACTATTTTGAAGGTAAGTTAAGTAGAAAGTTTCTAACTACCCTAAATTCACATTTCTCCCCAAACCAAGATTCAAAATTAACCTCTAGCCTTGCCCTAGCATTTTCACACCACCACAAAACTGTCCAACTTGCTCTATTGTAAGTAACCTTTAAACTATTAGGGATATTTAGTAATATCCTCTAAGGCAGATTTTAAACTATGATACAGCTTTTATCTAGGCCACTGTGTTTATTGTGTTTACAAACAGGCTTGGAGTTTTATGTTTCTTCATCATCAGCTAACATAGAGCATCCTAGAATTTCAACCTGTTCATGAGGGGTGTGCACAAATGCATGCAAACTATAGACGTGTGGGAGTGAGGAGGTCTCCGATGTTCCCGTATTCAGGTATATGTAGACACATTCACACAGACCAACAAGTCAAACATTCTCCAAACTCATTTGAAGAGAGACCCAAAATAATTTTAATGCAAATAACAAAATGAGTTAGTCTGTCTCCATCACATAGCCCCTCAGTGAAAGAATTATAGTACTTTATAAAAGTGCCATAAAATGCACAAACTACAGTTCCTTCAAATATAGTTGATGCTATCTTTGGTCCTAATATCTGCTTCTTGGATGTCAACTAATTTTGTCATTGTTATTGTTCTTGAATAACTGGTAATAAGCACCAAGTGAAGGCTGATTCTACCCACAGGTAAGAAGGTTGAATGTTTTCTCCCTGATGTCATTATTTCTTTCCAACTTCTCAAATGCAAGTCACATAGCAGGGAAGAGGCATTTCTCATGTCTCATAAAACCTTATTGGCACCGGTGGATGTGGGCACTGAATGTTGTACAGTAGTGGCAACCAGCTGGGAAAATCCACAGGATCATCTCAGACTGCATTCAACACAGATCATGCAGCCCTGACATTTTTTTGTGAAGGGAATTCATGTATTGCTTGGGGGCTGATCTCTGGTTTTAAGGTGTTTTGTTTGTTTCCATTGTGACTACCAGAAAATTATAGAAAAGCCACCAAGGTAGAAAGTGTCAGGGAAACTTAAGATTCAACTTTCTCCATGAGCTTGGGTAGCATCCTGTTAACCCTGGGGGTGTAAAACATGTTCTTGCCCACCTGACCAATGATAGTTTCTCATTGAGGCAGAAGGTGTCATTTGTCCTCTGTGTGGCCCCAAGCCACCCTGTACTGCGTTGGTGGCTTCTCCATAGGGAGGGGGTCCTATCTCATGGACTGCAAACTTCACGATGGCAGGGAGGCTATCTAGATTTGTTCACCCCTGCATTTTCAGAGCCTTACACACTGCCTGGAACATGGTAAACATTTAATACCATTTGTCAAAAATGAATGAGAGTAGATGGAAAGAACAAATCCTGCATTGAAAAGATATCCACAGTTGCCCTAAAACTACTCAAACCAGATGTCTCTTCAGCTCCACTGGAACTGAGCTGATGGCAAATCATCACTTCACTCAGCACAAGGTCAAGTGCAAAAGTATTTAAATAGCACAAGGTCCCACACCCCATCCCAGGACAGCTCCTAGCATCCTGCTCCAACATAAGCGGAAAAAGACAACGAGGTGCAAAGAGCTTCTATCTTGGGAGGGTTCCTGGGTGGCCTGCATTGCTGCATAGCACATCATGCTTTGATCCTGAAGGACAAGCCCCCAAAAGCTCTATTTCTCAGCATAGTCTTAGAATCACCTGGGAATCCTTCCCCCAGACTCACTGAAATAGCCTGTCCCAAGCAGCAAGGGAACCCCTAAAGCTTGAAAACCCTGGCTCTATGGGATCCTCTCACTGCATTTGCTGTCAGGACCATGGGCCCCTCCACAGATGTGTTTTCTGAGTGTTTTTTCACAGACGGGTACTGCCCAATAAATGCCATCTGCATGAACTGAATGGAGCTATATTTAGACTGATCTAAATGCCTCCAGGAGCATTTAAAAATAGGCACACAAAAAGCAGGCTCCCTTTCATGCCACAGGCCTCGATTTTGAATTATTTTATTTATGTATTTATTTTTTTGAGATGGAGTCTCACACTGTCGCCTGAGCTGGAGTGCAGTGGCGCGATCTTGGCTCACTGCAACCTCCACCTCTCAGGTTCAAGCGATTCTCCTTGCCTCAGCCTCCCAAGTAGCTGGGATTATAGGCACCTGCCATGACACCCAGCTAATTTTTCTGTAATTTTAGTAGGGATGGGGTTTCACTATGTTGGCCAGGCTGGTCTCGAACTCTTGACCTCAAGATCAGCCTGTTTCGGTCTCCCAAAGGGCTGGGAGTACAGGGGTGAGCCACTGTGCCAGGCTGATTTTGAATTCTTAGTGGTGTTCTTTGCAGCTTCATCACACTGTGTAATTAGTTTCTTGTGTTTTTGGGTTTTGTTTGTTTGTTTGAGATGGAGTCTCTCTCTGTTGCCCAGGCTGGAGTGCAGTGGCACGATCTCGGCTCACAGCAACTTCTGTCTCCTGGGTTCAAGTGATTCTCCCGCCTCAACCTCCGCGTAACTGGGTTTACAGGCATGCGCCACAATGCCCAGCTCACTTTTGTATTTTTAGTAGAGACAGGATTTTGCCATTTCAGCCAGGCTGGTCTTGAACTCCTGACCTCAGGTGATCTACCCGCCTCGGCCTCCAAAAGTGCTGGGATTACAAGTGTAAGCCACTGTGCCCTGCTAGTTTTTCTAATTAATTATTAATCTGTCTCCTCCACTAGGCCATGAGCCCTAGAAGGAGATTGTCTTGAGAGGGTATCCCCTGTGCCTGGTACATGCATGCATGTCATGATTTATGTTGATGAATGAATGGTGGATGGATCCTCTGAGGCTCCAGAAATAGGGGTGAGAGGCCAGCCAGGTGTAGCATGAAGGGCTGGACAAGAAGGGAGAGGCCTTCTGGTATAGAATGGGAAGGAGGCTGCACCCCGCTCCCTGAAGGTGTCTATGAGTTCACATGGACCAGGAATGGAGTTTGGTGACCCTGGATGTAGACAGCTGTGGTGATGGAGGCCAAAGTTTTGGCCTGCTGTGGGGGTTACACCCACCTCCCCATCTCCACATGATGACATCCTAGCATTTATGAGGCAGCTCTGCTCACCTGGCCCAGGGACTGTGGTCCCCAACTTCAATGCATCTGAAGTGTTGCCCAGGGAGCATTTTAGAAAAGCAGATTTACTGGCCTCATCCCTTGAAGGCTGATTCTGTAGGTCTGGGGTGGGCGGGGGGACTGTAGGTTTTGCCAAAGGGTCAGTATAAATCTGGCATGCAAGTAAAGGATCGCCATTCCTAAGGCAAGCAGGTGACACTGTCAGTAAATTTAGGTGAAGCTTTTTCTGACCCGCCTCTATAACGGAGGGTTGGTTGGGCTCTGGTTTGGATACAGACAGAATGTCAGGGACGACACCTGCTTCTCACTTGGAACTTGGGCTAAACTTCTCAGGAAACTGTCATTCCTCTCCTGCAACCCATCTCACCCCCTTTCACCTACCACTAGCAGAGCGACTTGGGAGGAGCTTGAGCCAGCTAAAACCTATAGGAAGCACATCCCCAGAGACCTGGCTTTTCCAGCCTCTCATCTCTTCCCTTCACAGCCCTATGGTTAAGAAATGTCCCGCCAAGCGCTTTTGGATTTGAGCTTTGCTGGAACTTTGCTTGTGTCTTGAGACTTTTGAGTGCACAGCAGTTCTGAATACCAGCCTTCATAGTCTATTCTCCGAACTCAAGAATGCAAAACTCTTCTCCTTTTGAATTTTTTTCTTTTCTTTCTTTGGCTTTTAAAGGAAACAATACATTTGCTAGAAAAACCTCAAAAAAATAATGATTATATACAAAATGGTTATCTGAATGTGGATTCTGTACTGCAGCAAAAGCAACCAAGCTCCAGAACTCCATTTGCCCTTCCTCAGTATCAGGTGCATCATGCCGCTGCTGAAAGTGCAGGTGAAGGCCACCCACACCAGGATGGAGGAGTAGCCATTGCTGCCTTCTTTGGTCAGGTAATAGAATTCCATGTTTCTCTCGTGAATGTCTTCATACCTGTCTGTATAAATGGAGGCTGTATTCATGACACACAGACACGACATTAGCTAGATGATGGAGGTTAGGACAAACCTCTCTCCCTGATTCAGGCTGAAGAGCTGGAGCATGAAGATGAAGAAGGCAATGCAGCAGAGAATGGTGGAGAGGATCACGGTGGCCTGGACAGCCTGGAGCATGGAGTACTTTTTAAATGTGTCATTGATTACTGTATAATTCATGTTGTTGGTACACAATCTCCAGACATCTGCAAAAAACTCATCTCCTACCCACCAGGCATTGTTGATGGTGGCGATGCACCCGCAAGGCTGCAGAGTTGATGTGGAAGGCGATGATGAAAGCAAAAAGCACCAACATTTTCACAGGGCAGGGGAGGCAAGTGGTCATGTTTAAAGCCCAGAGCAGGATGTGCCGGTTCTGATGGCTGCGTTGGCTGCTGGATGGATGGACAGGCTGGGATGTGAAGTGAGGCCACCCGGCTGTTTTGAAGCTCTCTCCTGACTTACTTTTAATTTGGTTATTTATTTATTTTTTTACAAAACATACTCATAAATGGATATTACATAGATATCTTTATATATCTGTATGTATTTGCATATGTTTATCTAGCTACATATATCTGTTAATAAATCTTTAAAGCATGCAAAGGAATCTGAAATTTTCTTTGAGTATTGCAGGCTATCTTAAATTCACAGACCTTAACTTTCCTTTTTTTTTTTCTTTCTTTCTTTTTTTTTTTTTTTTTTTGAGACGGAATCTCCCCTGTTACCCAGGCTGGAGTGCAGTGGCATGATCTCCGCTCACTGCAATCCCCACCTCCCAGATTCAAGTGATTCTCCTGCCTCAGTCTCTCAAGTAGCTGGGACTACAGATGCCCACCACCGTGCCCGGCTACTTTTGTATTTTAGTAGAGACAGGGTTTCACCATATTGGCCAGACTGGTCTTAAACCTCTGACCTTGTGATCCGCCCACCTCAGCCAACCAAAGTGCTGGGATTGCAGGTGTGAGTCATCGCACCCGGCTGCTGATTTTGTATTTTAGTAGAGACGGGGTTTCACCATCTTGGCCAGGATGGTCTGAATCTCTTGACCTCATGATCCATCCACCTCGGCCTTTCAAAGTGCCGAGATTACAGGCGTGAGCCACCACACCTGGCTTAGACCTTGGCTTTTCTACCACTATCCAATAAGTCACTTCTTCAGCCAACCTAACTAATTACCAGATTGTATTCCAATGTCACATGTTCAAAATACAGAGCTCCTGAAAAGATGTAACCTTTCAATGGAATTAGTATTTTCAAGCCTGGGTTTGGGCCTTTAATTTAAAGCTAGTTTATCTCGGTTCCTGTGTTAATCAGAAAGAAAAGAAACAGTTTCGACTTGGCGTTGAATGTCACTTGAGGTTTTAGTAAATTTCTTGCTCACAGATTGGAGCAACAAAAAAGTATTTTCTTTTTGTATGTATGTATGTATGTATATATTTATTTATTTATGAGACAGAGTCTTGCTCTCTTGCCCAGGCTAAAGTGCAGTGGCACGATCTTGGCTCACTGCAACTCCTGCCTCCTGGGTTCAAACGATTCTCGTGCCTCAGCCTACTGAGTAGCTGGGATTACAGGCACCCACCATACCCAGCTAATTTTTGTATTTTTAGTAGACACAATATTTCACCATGTTTACCAGGCTGGTCTCGAACTCCTGACCTCAAGTGATTTGCCAGTCTCGGCCTCCCAAAGTGCTGAAATTACAGGTATGAGCCACCACATCCGAACAAACAAATACTTTCTTTAAACACATTAAGTGCAGCAAAATTTATGTCAGAGTATTCTTCCATTTGTTTACTCTTGTGGATATACTTTAAAGAACTAATAAGATTTTACAGGTATGGAAGTTTATTTTTATATTACTATCAGTAAAAATACCTATTAAAACTTTGAAATGTTATATCTTTATTCTGTATACATATTGAAATAATGACAGATAGACCTGGATATAAAAATACTGTCATGCTCAGGGTCAGGTTCCATCCCCAGCTGAGAGCCGAGGGGAGTGGGTGGATGTGGGGCAGGGAGCTGGAGGAACACTCGAGAGACAGCAGGTAAATGAGACATGGCTTTATTCAGCAGCTCCTTCATAGGGTCAGTGTTACATTTATACACTATACAAAAAATAGTGGCTGCGAGCCAGGTGGGGAGCTTCTCTATGTTATGTCTGTATGGCTATGATTATAGAAAACATGGAACTGTGTGCCTGTGCCACAAACCCGTTTAGTCATCCAGAACGTTTACCTTGGCATATCCCTGCTGCCCTATGCCTGGTTGGCTGCAGTACAGTCATATTTCTTACACTCCACCCCCCTAGGCCAAGAGGATCCTCTTTGGTGGTGATTCACACAGAAAGCAACAACCTACTACTAATGTTCCTGTTATGCTACCCGTGATTATGAAAGCCCAACATAAGCCAGAGCCCAGAGACACCCACCATCTCTGCAGGGGTTCATCAGTAAGGTGTTCAATTGTCTTAATCCCCTGTGACATCCATTGTAAAGTTGTCATTATGTTCCAGTGGCTGTCAGGGATAAATGTACAACATTGTGTCCCTACAAGGGCACAAGTGCTACCTTGGGCAACTGTGACTATGTCTAAGGCCATCTGGTTTTGCAACACCACCTTCCTGATTGGATCAACTTCATCAGTTAACAAAAAGGGGTATAACTCAGGTATAACTCAGCACCTGAGCTGTGTCCTCCACAAAGGCTGCAACCTGCTTTTCTACAGTAATGGCACCTGGTCCAGGGATAGTTGTTGCTAAGGGATAGAACCACCTGGGGGCCCACTGCACTCACAAAAAGCAGGATGCAGTGCCTCCCAGTTATACGGATGACTAGGCAATGTGGGAAGAACAGTGGCAGGCACATAGGGCCACCCCCACGTACAACATCCAGTTCAACTGACTGGCAGATATGGCCACCCTGTGTCCCCACACAACCATAAACTCCCAGGGGTCACAAAGTCCATGGGGGCCCAGCCGTGGTAAGGGCACTTGTTCTACCACATCCTTGGTTTGGTGACAAGTATTATGTTTGGACAAATCTCAGCAGGCAACTATCTCACAGTGTCTTTACCCCAGTGCTGCTCTGTGCATCGTGGAACCTGAACTAGGGGCACCATGTGTTTTCCCATTAGCCAGTCTCATCCATTATGGATGCTATGAGTCAGCCAGGGGACAGGCTGGCCATGGGTTCTGAGACATCCCCTGTCCAAAGCCTTCCATGTTGCATCCCACCGATTGTCCGTGGGACCCCAAGCCTCTAGCCATGTCTAGTTCCGTATAGAAGCTAGATGCATGTGCCAGGGCAAGTTGTCTGCAGCTGCTGATGGAAGGGCAGTGCAGATCTAACAGTTGGAGACATTGGTCACCTTGGTGTAGGTGTGGGCCCATTTCATGATGCTGTTTGAGCATGCCAACCTATGACTGGAACGACAAAGCAGGCACAGGTACTAACAGGGGCAAATCACATTCCTTAGGCAAAATACAGGCTAACTTTTTATCTCTGGATAACAATGCAGCCACTGAGGGCTTCTGCCCTGGGCAATGGTACCACATCTTACCTGCTCTGCATGGTTCTTTCGGATCCTCTACCTCTGCTAAAGTTACAGGAGAGCTCATGATAGCCACATGGACAGTACATATGTCTCCCGGAGGAGGGTGCCTTCTCTGGCCATTCAACTGTGGATGGTCTATCACGGAGGCCACACATTAAATACCCAAAAAGTAAAAGATTCGTCATACTGCAGACCCTCCCTCCAGGGGGCTGCAATAGCCAACCATCTGTAATGAGGAGCTTGGAGGGTCCGTGGCTAACACCAGGGTTTTGTTTGTTTGTTTGTTTCCCTACCTTTGGGGGCACTGGGGGAGGCAGTAACAGATTGCTAATCATTCCTGTATTTAGTTGGAGAAGGTCATCCTTCCTTTTATAGATTTGGCCACGTAGCCTGGCCCTATGTGGTTTGGTAACTAACTAGATAATTCTGTAACTTTTAGGTAGTTAACCACAAAGTGAAGCTTTAATAAACTGCCCAGCTATTACTGCAGATTGCCATAGGTGTTACCTCCTTGGTGATCACTATTTACACTTCTCTGAGTTTAATTTATTAGCCACTTTGTCCATACTTGGTATTAAACCAGTGTCAGTACTAGGCTGGACTGCACCAGTAATCCAGGCAGCAGTAGTACCTCAGGATGCCCTTCCTACTGGTGAAGGCTCAGGATCTAGGGGTGCCTTAAGCCCCCTGGCCTTATCTTGTATTAGGACTACAGGTCCCAAGACTTCTTGAAACTCTGCTGCTAAGGGACTTGTACTCAGTGTACTCTGCTGCCCCAAGTAGGCACCCCACTTCACTAAAGTGGATGTTTGTGCCATCCCAGTCCATGGGGGGTCGTCATTACCCATGAATGCACCCAGCCATGCTTTCGGGTAAGTCATCTGCACGACGATTGTAGCCCATCCTGCCATGCTTTTATGAGCCTGAAGGGCAGCATAGGCAGTTGCTAACTGCTTCTTTATTAATGGATAATGGAGCTCAGCTCCCTTCCATAACTAGAGCCAAAAGCCTATTGGCATACTCAGGCACTCCGTGTGCCACTTTAGGCCTCAACTTCAACTATCTGTGGTCACATGCACATTTAGTTCAAATGGGCATCCCTGACTAACTACCAGTAGGGCTTGTTCCTGCTGAATAGCCTTCTTGGCTACTAGGAAAGGCTGTCTCAGCTGCATCGTCCCAATTCCCAGGCTAGAAGGGCATTGCCACTTACAAATTTGTAAGAAAATCAGAGGTTAACATAACATTATCAACAAGATTATGGTACATGTTGGGGCTACACAATAGCCCTGCAGCAACACTGTGAAAGTCCATTGACACTCTCCCATGAAGTCAAACTGTTCCTGGCTCTCTGGAGCAATGTTAATTGAGAAGAAAGCATTAGCCAAATCCTCCACACAGTGGCAGCATCCACTTTTTTGTCAAGTGGCCTATCAAGTCCGTGATAGAAGGTACAGCTGCATGCAGAGGTGGTGTTACTTTAATTCAGTTTGCTTTATTCAGTTTCTGATAATCCACTATCTTCGCCAAGCCTCATCAGGTTTTCTGACTGGCCATACTGAGGAATTGTAGGCGATATGGGTTCCATGCATTATTTGCACCTTCTCTAACTTCTTAATAGTCTCAGTTATCTCTGTATGCACCCCTGGCAAATGGTATTGACATGTGGAGGTAACCCATCAGGGTTTCGGCAGAACTTGGGCCTGGTTGTGTATATGTCCACACAGTCCCAGTTTTACTACACTGACTTGAAGTCTGAATTCTCTGGCCATGGTGTGCAAGTCCAGATCATTCAAAATGTCCACCCCCAGAATATATTCAGATATAAGTGAAATGTACATTGTGTACAGGCAGGGAGCCAAGTTGCCAATGCTACGATGCAAAGACACAGGTTTCACTTTCACTGACGGGCCTCCATAACCATCAATAAGTTCAGTTTTGCCTGGAAAGTTACCCAGGTTCCCATAAACAAGACTGCAGTCTGCACCAGTATCTACCAGTGCTAAGATCTGCGGTACATTTGTGGGGGACTAGTGTATTGCTAGTTCCACATGCTGTCTTCAGTCATCCAGTTCCCCGCCTCATCCCTGTGCCAAGCACCTCTGCCAGTTCCCTAATTAATTAAACAGGAAAGGTCCTATGTCTTTGCTTATCTGCAAATAGTCCTTGAGTTAAATTGTCCAGGTGGGGCTGGGTTGAGCAACAGTATTTTGCCCCCTCTTAAGCATTTTCCAGAATTGCTGCTCTGGGGACAATAGCCTCCACAGAGATCCAGCACAAGATCCCTCAAGTGGGACATAAAGCATTCATCATCTGACCCCAGGTATTCAGATTAAACATAGCCTGCCACATACGTGTCTCCCAGAGTACCTGCACCAACTCAGTTTATGATTGCCATTTACTTACAATTTCTAGTGTCTCCCCAGCATCATTCCAAACAGTTCATACGGCTGCAATCAGCCACTTGATTAACGTGTGGTCACTTTGCCCTTGTGCCAACCATCCACACAGCTGCAGCCGCTGATGAAGAGAGAGGTGAGTTGTGAGAGAAGCCAGCTTATCTATCTTGGAGGTGGAGCAAGAAATGCTCTCATCCCCCTCATCCCAAAGATGGAGTAACCGGGCTGGGAGGGGCTCCCATAGATGCTGCTTGCATTGCTTACCTGACTCCCACAACTCAATGAGGGTATAAGCACTACAAGAGGTGTGTTCTGCCACTGTGAGGGGTCCAGGGGCTCTTTCCTAGGGTCCCACTGGCTGCTCACGTTCTACCTTCTGTCAGATCACAGGACAACCTCGCAGCAGAGGAGCCTCCTCCTCCTCCTCAGCATCAGACCCAGCAGGAGTGTGTGGCCTGGAGGATGGGCTCAAGGTTGCACTGACATCTGTTTCCAACTCCTGCTCCAGGCTATTTATCTGAACATCTAAGTGCCCTGATTTCACCTGAAGGTCCTTCACCTCCAGGTTTTGCTCCAAGCTGTGCATTTGGGCCTCCGGGTGCTCAACTTGTGTCTGAAGGTCCTTTACCTGCACAGTGTCCCAAAGGGACTGAGCATGTACTTCATGTAGTGCAGTCAGAAATGCCCATCCGACTGCTGGCGAAGGTGCATTTCTTCTTGGTGCTGTGAACTTCCAGCTGCTTCAGTGCCTTCTCCACACTTGCAGAAGAACTGTCTACTGGCTCTCACATTTCCACTGTGGCCCATCCAAGCAGCACCTCTGCCACGGGTACCAGAGCCCATGCTGCAGCCATATAGCCAACATGGCAGCCTCAGGGGCTGAAGGCCCACTCACTTCATGCTGCCAATGACTACACCAAATGTCATGCTCAGGGGCAGGTTGAGGGGAGGGGTGGGCATGGGGCAGGGAGCTGGAAGAACACTCGAGAGACAGCAGGTAAATGAGACATGTCTTTATTCAGCAGCCCCTTCACAGGATCAGCGTTATATTTATACACTACACAAAACAACTGTGGTTGAGAGCCAGGCGGGGAGCTTCTCTATGTTATGTCTACATGGCTACGATTATACAAGACTGTGCATCTGTGCCACAAACCTGCTGAATCATCCAGGCTGTTTACCTCAACCTATGCCTGCTTGGTTACAGCACAGCCATGTTTCTTACATATACATAAGTACATAAATAAACATATACCTATAGGATTATATGAGTTTATCTATGTAAATAATTGTATATGCAAAAGATGTTCATCAAGAGACATTGTCAACTTCCCAGTCTATCTTAGAAACACAGATGAAGACTTGCTTCTTACCTGTATAGCTCCATACCATCTCACACTGAAAGATAGCCCTGAGCTGTGCTAAGGAAACTAGTGAATGAAGATGTGCTCGTGAATGAAGATGACTTCTGATGTAGATTTTTTCTGATCTGTTTTACTAGACATATGCACAAATGGACATTAAATAGCCATACTCATGGGGTCCACATTGTGTGTGTGTGTGTGTATATATATATATATTTTCCCTTACTTATCTTACATCAATATATACGTATGTAGAAAAATGATTACAAAGTAAGTATGGTCAGAGGTTATATTCATTTTTCTCAGGCCATTTGAATGCAATCAACCAATTAGTTCAGTGATGATTTATTCAATTCAAGCTACTCACCACATCATGTTTTAAAAATAAATGTGAAAATGTTTTTTGTTACCTGGCACATGGAAGTTTTTCATACTGGGTCTCATTAAGCCAGCACAAAGTGGTTCTATACATCCAGCTAGAAACATCTAGAAATGCTCTACATAAGTCACCTAGCTTTCCTCATAAAGAAGCTTTGACCTAGCCAATAAGAATTACCGGTGGCACTTCAGTGAATGTTCACTACTTCCTGATTAAAATGTGGTCAGGTACCATGTACCATATATTTGCTTTCAGTTTCACAATCTAACTTCTAAAATGTGACCTAAACTTTCTCTCTCTTACACAAAAACCCTACTTCAGCCTCAGAGATAATAAGACAAAAGTGTACTTTTATGTCACACATGCGCTGGAAAAAACAAAAACAGCCCCTGTCTTGACTGAAGCCATAATGAGAAATAATAAGTATTCTCAAATTGAGGTGAGGACCTTTGGACTGGGGGTGGTTCATCTCTGTCCCTATGTACAAGATAAAGCAAAATGTCATACTGGAAATGGCAATGAATGACATTTTCATCTCTCAGAAGTGAACAACAAAGACCATTGCTTTCTTTGTATATGATAAATGTAGCAGAATATTTGCAAGACTATATCTTTATTTTTGTACTCTTGTAGATACACTTTATAAGCCAAGAAAGTTTATACTTGTATGTAAGTTTCTTCCATTCCTGTTAGTATCAATACCTATCAATACTTTCACTTTCTATAAATTTATACTGTATATAGATACAAAGATGAATACATCTGTATACAGACATACATAGGCAGATACATAAACACTCACAGAATTATATAAATATCTCTATGTAATTATTTATATATACAAAAAATTGTACTCCAAAAGACATTTTCAATCTCATAGCATATTCTAAGAAGGCATATGTAGAATTCTCTTCTCTTTCGCTCAGTAGAATGCCATAATGGAGCATAGTTATAAAATGTTTTTGTATAAACATAAGCAATGCTTCATCTTTAGGGTCAAGAACTGGGAAGTAAGCTGACAGTAAACGCATGTAATACTCTCTATCCACATTAGAATTTAAGAACACTTATTTTCTTCTTGTTGTATCCATGCGCCACTCACATCTACCTTCCCGGGCTTGCCTTGATGAATACTTAGTCACCACGTACATAATTGGCTGATTGAATCCACGTGAACGAAGTAAATGTGCTGGTTGAAATCATCTGGGCTGAGCTAATTGGCTGATTGGAATCACCTGGGCCGAGGTAGTTTACTGATTGGAAATACATTGACTGAGCTAATTTGCTGATTGTATTCACCTATCCTGAGGGGGCTGTGTAGGACTGATTTACTTACATTTTGGGACTGGTTTACTCATATTTGATTTAGTTATATTTACTTATATTTTGGGACTTTTTTTACAAGATGAACTCATAGATAGGCTATGCATGGATATGTTTATATAACCCCATGTGTTTGAATATATTTATCTATCTACATATCTTATATCTGTATATAACAAAGAAATAATAACAAACAATATTAAAGATCAAATAAATACGTGGGAGTGAACAATAATAAAAAATAATATCACAATTAAGATATCTCTCTTTCCATTTGTCACATTCAGGCTGCAGTGTGACCAAAAATAAATGAGAACGTCAACTTCAGCATGGAAAAAGCATAGGAGAATAGAGAGAGAAAAGAACAATGAAGGAAAACAACAGCAAGTCACGCTAAATAGTGTGGAAATAAACTGAAATTGGGGTTAGAAAAACAGGAAGAGGGTCGGAGTATTCTCAGGTACTTGGGTGGCCCAATTGGAAAGACCACCCAGGTGAGACCAGGGAGATCAAGGCCACAGTGAATCATAATCGCATCTTTCTGGTGGACATGAATGATCCTGACACCAATGACAGCCACCTGAATGACCTTAGACATGGGAAGGCAAGAAACTTCTGTCCAACCTCAGACATAGCAAGGTGACAGCCATCTGGTCGACCTTAGACATGGGAAGGTGAGAGCCATCTGGTTGATCTTAGGCATGCAAACTGGGGACTCTTTCTAATGCTTCTGGTCAAGATGGGAAGATCTCCTAGGCAAGGCTGGAAAGATCAAGACTGCAGTGAATCACGATCCTATCTCTCTGTTGGACTTGAACAGTACTGCCACCAGCGTGAGCCATTTGGTTGATCTTAGACATGAAAAGGGAAGAGCCATTTGTTCACCTCAGACGCGGCAAGGTGAGAGCCCTCTTATCGACCTTAGACATGGCAAGGCAAGAACCTTGACATAACCTCAGACATAACAAGGTCAATCTCAGACATAACAAGGGAAGAGCCATCTGGTTGACCTCAGACATGGTAAGATGAGAGCCATCTTGTTTACCTCAGGCATGGCAAGGGAAGAACCACCTGGCTGACTTCAGACAGGGGAAGGTGAGAACCATCTTGTCGACCTTAGACATGGCAAGCTGGTGGCTAAGTCCAACACTTCCAGCAACATCTTTCTCAAAATTGATAAAAAAGAGTAAATATATAACAATAAAAGTGATATAATAGCAAACAATATTAAAGACCAATACATAAATAAGTAGGAGTGAAAAATGGTAAAAGGTAATTAATATTAAAATTAAGAACTCGTCTCTCTCTCTCTCTCTCTCATTCTTTTTCTCTCTCTGTCTTTCTCTCTCTTATCTTATTTGTCAAACCCAGGTTGAAGTGTGACAAAATATAAACCAAAAGGTCAACTTTACTTTGCAGGAAGGAGCATATAAGAATATAGAGAGAAAAGAACAGGAAGAAAAACAACAGCAATTCACCTTAAGTATTGTGGAAACAAACTGAAATTGGTGTTAGAGAAAATACAGAGGAAGAAGGTCTGAGTAGTCCCAGGTAGTCGGGAGGCCAATATAGGAAGATCACCTGGGTGAGACTGGGAAGATCAAGGAAGCGGTGTATCTGCTGGACCTGAAGACTACTGACCCTGGTGCGAGCCATCTGGTCCACCTTAGACATGGCAATGCAAGAGCCATATCATCGACCTTTGACATGGCAAGGTGAGAGACGCAAGGTCCAGTTTAGACATGGCAAGGCGACAGCCATCTGGTTGACATCACATATGGCAAGGTGAAAGCCATCTGGTTGACCTTAGACATGGCAAGGGAAGAGACATCTGGTCCACCTAAGACATAGCAAGGCAAGAGGCATATGGTCAATATTAGACAAGGCAAGCTAGTGGCTAGATCCAACTCTCGCAGCTGACATCTGTCTCAAAATAAATTTAAAAAAAAAAACAGTAAATATATAACAATAACAAATAATAACAAACAGTAGTAAAAACCAAATAAATAAGTAGGAGTGAACAATAATAAAAGGTCTTTCTCTCTCTCTGTCTCTCTCTCTCTCTCTGTCAAAACCAGGGTGAACTGTGCCAAAAAATAAACAAAATGGTCAACTTCACATGCAGGAAGGAGCACATGAGAATACAGAGAGAAAAGAAGGAAGCTGCAAAACAACAAGAAGTCATTCTAAGTATTGTGGAAACAAACTGAAATTGGGCTTAGAAAAAAAAAAAAGGAAGAAGGTTCATGTCGTCCCAGGTACTCGGGAGTCTCAGATGGGAAGATCGCCTCAGTGAGACCCTAAAGATCTAGGCCACAGTGAATCATGATTGCACCCCTCTGCTGGACCTGAACAGTATTGCGCTGGAGTGAGCCATCTAGTCACCTTAAATATGGTGAGGTGAGAGCCATCTCATTGTCCTTAGACATGGCAAGGTGAGAGTCATCTAGTCAAGCTCATACATGGCAAGGTGAAAGCAGTATGATCAACCTCAGACATGGTAACATAGGAGCCATTTTGTCAACCTGAGACAGGGGAAGGCAAGAACAACCTGGTCAACCTGAGAAATAGCAATGTGAGGGTCATCTGATAGACCTCAGACATGGCAAAAGGAGAGCCATCTGGTCTTCCTTAGACATGGCAATGTAAGAGCCATCTGGTCATCCTCACACATGGCAAGGCAACAGCCATCTCGTGGACCTTAGACATGGAAAGATGAGAGCCATCTGGTCAACTTCACACATGGCCAGGTGAGAGCCTTCTGGTCAACCACAGACATGGCAAGAGGAGAACCATCTGGTCAACCTCAGATGTGAAAAGGTGAGAGCCATTTGGTCAACCTCAGACATGTCAGAGAGGCATCTGGTTGGCCTCATATATGGAAAGGTGAGAGCCATCTAGTCAGCCTCAGGAATGGCAAGGCAAGAACCATCTGGTTGACATCAAACATGAGAAGATGAGAGCCATATTGTCCACCTTAGAAATGGCAAGGCAAGAGCCATCTGGTATACCTGAAACATGGCAAGGTGAAAACCATGTAGTCAACCTCAAACATGGCAAGGTGAGAGGCATCAGGAAGACCTCAGACATGGTAATGCAAAAGCCGTCTTGTCGACCTTAGACATGACATGGCAAGAGCCATCTTGAACACTGCAGACATGGCAAAGTGAGAGCCATTATGTCGACCTAAAGCATAGGAGGTAAGAGCCATCTGGCTGACCTTAGACATGGCAAGGCGAGAGCCATCTGGCTGACCTTAATCATGTAAAGCTGGTGGCTAAGTCCAAGGCTTGTGGCCAACAACTGTATCAAAATAAATAAACCAACAGTAAGTATGTAACAATATCAAACAAATAACAACAATGTTAAAGATGAAATAATTAAGTGGGAGTGAACAATAATAAAAGGTAATTAATATCACAATTAAGAACTTCTCTGTATGTGTGTGTTTGTTACAACCAGTGTGAATTGTGACAAAAAATAAACCAAAGGTCAACTTCAGCGTGTAGGAAGGAGCATATGAGAATAGAGAGAGAAAAAACAAAGAAAAATTACAGCAAGTTACTCTAAGTATTGTGGAAACAAACTGAAATTGTGGTTAGAAAAGAAAAAGAAAAAGAAGGTCCCAGTAGTCCCAGGCACTTGTGAGGCCAAGATGGGAAGACCCTTGTTTAAAAGAACCTTGTGTAAAACTAACCTGTCTCATGACGTTCCAAACCCAGCTCAGGTTCCCTATTATTGGGTGAACCATCCAATGCTTGGTGAATTCTGCTTCACAATAGGAAGAGCCAACATTGAGGGATCAAAAAGGGACGTCGCTATGAACTCTTGGCCGCTACAAAGCAGTTATCCCTGTGGTATCTTTTCTGACATGTCCTGCTTAAAACCCAAAGTTTAGAAGAATGGTGAGGCTCTGACTTTCTGGTCTGTATTCGTACTGAAAATCAAGAGCAAGCAAGCTTCTGCCCTTCTGCTCCACGGGAGGTTTCTGTATTCCCTGCACTCACCTTCATACACCTGCATTACCATTCAACAGGTGTACTGTCCCAGTCCAACTCTGCACCTGGTACTATTCCTGGAGCAGGTCACACCAAGCCAGCATGTGGCCAAGTGCTTGGCGCCAAAAGTGAGAGCTCCTTGTAGCTCATCCCCTTCCCCCTCACCAGGTCAGTGAAAAAATGATCAGGGTAGTGGCATTTCACCAGCAGCCACAAGGCCGGTGGACCCCACCCCATCCCCTCACAGTGACAGAAGGCTGCTGGGGGCCTTTCACTTATTCTGCAACTCTCATGTCTCTTCACCGTGCCAGACTGGAGTCAATCTTAACAGGGTCTTCTTTCCCTGCTGATTCACTCAAACCCATTCCTTTGACTGTGGTTTCACTGGATAGCAGGTAGGGACAGTGAGAATCTCATTCATCCATTCATACGCACCACTAATTAGATGAGGAGGCATTTGACTACATCTTAAGAGAGTCATAGTTACTGCTGTCCTTTACCAGTGGCTTCACTGAATTTCTTCACTTTGACATTCAGAGCACTGGGCGGAATTCACATAGTGTCAACAGCCACCACTGGCCTTCATCATGCTTTGTTTTAAATACTCAGATTCCCCTGGTCTGCACCAATTCTAAGTTGGCTGCTAGGCTCCGGCAATAGCAAGGGGGAGGGATGGGGGAGAGGGAGATACACGGGGTGGGGTAGGGAATGGCTGCAGAGGGGTGTCCCTAGTGCTGAGGAGGAGCAGCACCGCCTCATCCAGCCAAGAGCTGCACCCATCCCGCTTCACACCCCAGCAGGACCAGCAAAGACCTTGGAGCAAACAAATCCTTGTCCTGAATTTACCGATCCCACTTGCTGATTTCCCTTACCTACATTGTTCCAACATGCCAGAGAGTGTTCACCTTGGAGATCTGCTGTGGACATGGTTACAGCCCGGTGTGAGATTTATATTTATAGATTTTCAAGGGCCGGAACCACCTTGCTTTCCAACGTACAGGCGCCTCTCAGGGCGAGCCCATTCCAGGGTGCCCTGCTGTTCACAAAAGAACTCTCCCCTGGACTCCCACCAGCTTCTCCAGGATCAGTTGCATTACCTCCCTGAACCCCTCACTGGTGCCCATCTCTGCCACTCTGGATTCAGAAATCTGAATTTGACTCCCTTTTGATTGGTGAGGGCAACGGAAGTCATCATCCATTCCTTCGGAAGGGCACACGCCCATTTTTCAGGACTGACTGACCCATGTTCAATTGGAATCCTTCTCCACTTCATCCTTCAAAGTTCTCATTTGAATATTTGCTACTACCACCAAGATCTGCACCTGAGGCAGCTCTACCCAGGCTCACACACTAGGCTTCAAGTCTCACCACAGAGGCCCTCCTACTCATAGCAGCATAGCATCCCCAGGGCTCCAGCGGGGGCAACAACCCGCACCACTCCTGTCCACTCTTAACCATTGGCAACGGCCGGATATGGGTCCAATGCTTCAGTATCATTCATTTTTCAGGGCTAGTTGATTCGTTGTTAAACATTCCTTAGTGTATTCTGACTTCCATGGCCACTGTCCTGCTGTCCACTGTTTTCTGGGGTATGATGAACAGCAGCATCAGGCACCTTAACACCACGTTGAGTTCATCCCATAGCACCAGTTCTGCTTACCAAAAGTGGCCCTCTAGGCACTAGCATTCCACGACCGACTCCACATCAGCAAACTGGGCTTCTTACCCATTTAAAGTTTGAGAATAGGTTAAGATTGTTTCCACCCCAAGACCTCTAATCAATTCGCTTTGCCGGATAACTGCATGGCATGGGGTTTTTGCTAAAGCGTCAGCTATCCTTAGGAATTACTTCAAAGGGAACCATCTACTAGATGTTTCGATTAGTCTTTTGCCCCATACCCAGATCAGATGACTGATTTACACGTCAGGACCGCTACAGACCTCCAACAGCGTTTCCTCTGGCTTCGTGCTGCCCAGGCATAGTTCATCATCTCTTGGTACCTAACAACATGTTCTCTTGCTCCACCTCTGCAGCACGACCGACAAGACTGGCCGGTGATGCACCCTTGGCAAACTGGAGAGGCCTCGGGATTCCAACTCGTTCCACTGTTCTTTTGGGAGCAGTACGTGGCGGAAGAGAACTCCCAGGTCCGACAGGACAACCAGCCTGGGGCACACCACGGTCAGCCCCACCCCCTCTCATGCGGCCTCCTCGCTGGGGGCAGGGAGGGGCGGGAGAGCAGTTATACCGCGGGAGGAGTGACCCAGCCCCTAGAGGGACGCTGTCACACCCCACTGGGGACCCCTCATGGGGCGCCCCCACTGGGTGGGAGCCAGGAAGGGGCGAGCACGGCAATGGGTCTCACTCTCTCAGCCCTGGGATTCAGCGAGTGCTGCTGCTGGGGGTGTGTAACACTCCGGAGAGCCCACCCCACCCCCTCTGCCGAGGGACGGGGAGAACAGGGCCCCCTGGGTCACCTTCCCTGCCCGGCCTTCCCAGTCGTCCCAAAGCCTGTCACGGTGCAGCACCACAGTGGAAATGCACCTGGCGGTGGTCAGTCGCCGACTGGGGGACAGTCCCCCACCAACTCTCTCCACCAGCCCACCCATCCACCCCTGCACAGGCTGGGGCTACCACCTCTAAGGAGGAGGAGGGGTGGCTGGGGAGGGACGGTGATTGGAGGATTTGGGAGGAACAGGAGGTAGGAAAGATCCGCCAGACCACCGGCACAGCCCCACCCGCTGCCGGTTTGAATCCTCCATTAAACTGCATGGACCCTACTCATTTAAATCTTAGAGGACTGTTTAAGTCAAGAGGACTGTTTCATGTCCTCTTGAACTGCGTCTTCAAAGTTCTTTTCAGCTTTCTCTTACAGTACTTGACAATTGTGGTCTTGTGCCAGTATTTAACCTTTATATAGAGTTTACCTTTAACTATTTAACCTTAGATAGAGTTTACCACCCTCCTTAGGTTGCATTCCCAAGCAACCTGACTCTGGGAAGACCCAGGCCTGGCAGCCAGGGGCTGCTAATAACTTCACACCGTCTACAGGCTGGCTGGACCTCAATCAGAAGGACTTGGGCCCCCACAAGTGGCGCTGGGGAGTGAGTCTTTCATACCGCCACATTTCCCACATCCCATCAAGGGGCAGGGATTTGGCACTGGGCTCCCGGTTGACTCACATTTACTAAGGGAATCTTGGTTAGTTTTTTCTTCCACTGACTAAAATGCTTAAATTTAGCAGGTCGCCAAGTCTAGCCTGAGGTCACATCTAGGAGGGGAGGAAGGAACGGTGGGAAAAGAGGATGCGAGCCTGGGCACTCCGTTGGGAGATGGGCCCAGAGAGGGGACCAGGGGTGAGAGAGAAGAGCCGCGGCTGATGGCACCAGAGCTGGACCATGGAAGGGAGGAGCAAGAACTGGGGGCAGGGGAGACACAGTGCCCTGAACATCCAGAGAACCGGGGCTGAGAATGTGGCTCCACCCTGCCCCAATGCGGAAGCTCAGGGGGGCCACAAGGCAGGGCACAGCAATGAACCAGAGGCAAGCACACAATGGTGGACACCACCACGGATTCCCATGGATCACCGCTGGGGGCACGGTCAAGCACGCGGCTAGGCCTCGACCCCGACCGGGAGTTCACTCGGGGCAGACTTCTGGCCCCGGGAGCACACAGCAGGCTCGGGGGGAGAGCGGAGGGTGCAGGGAGAAGCAGCAGTAAGGTGGGACACCAGGCTGCCACCAGAGGCGGGTGGTGAACTGTGGCGACCAGGAAGCAATCTCACTTTCCACCCCCACAATCATCCCCCATCTCCACCAACTAGTGCACGACAGCACGCAACATTTTACCCAGGCCCAGGCAAACCCTGGACCACTTGCAGCACAAGGGAGCTCCCCAGAAGACCCCAGACTGTGGCAGCCACAGGAACTTGGCCCCAGCTGGCTCTCTTTTCATTCCCTCTCACAGGCAGTGGGCTCTCTCCTAACCAAGGCGCCTTCCCCTGCCACGTTGTCCCTCGAAGGGTTTGCACGGAGGGTTGGGGAGGGGAAGGTACAGATGGAAGAGGAGGTGGGCACCACCAGGTCTGCACTTGGGAGGACAGAGGGCCCAACGGGCCCTGCCAGGGAACCCCCTGCGATGCACTCCCGGGAGGCCAGAAGCACCCCTGGTGGTGACTGATCAGCAAGTGACGACTTAGGCATAGCCCTGAGAGAAACAGGGAGCTGCAAGCGCACTGGAAGGGATAATCAGTGCGTCCTGTAATTCACATTAATTCTCACAGCTGGCTGCGTTCTTCTTCAATGCACGAGCTGAGTGATCCAACACTAAGAATTATACAAGGTTTCTTGGTGAGGGCCGCCCAACACAGGGAGGCCCTCCTGGCACAGCACATCCCCAAGGGGTTGCCTCAGGCTAGCCAGTGGGAGAGTAAGGAGACCAGACTCTCGGAGGGGTTGGAAAGTTTCACCACATGGGTGTGCACACCACCCACAGCACAGAACCCAACATGGGCAGCACACACAATATACGACAGCCACTGGGTAAGCCCCTACCCAGCAGCTGCATCCTTGGCAATGACAAGAGAAAAACAAACAACTCCATTAAAAAGTGGGCAAAAAAACATGAACAGATACTTCTTAAAAGAAGGTGTACATGTGGTCAACAAGCATATGAAAGAAAGCTCAACATCACTGATCATTAGAGAAATGAAAATCAAAACCACGAGATTCCACCTCATACCAGTCAGAATGGCTATAATTAAAGGGTCAAAATTAAATTCTGGGGGAGAATAAATTCTGTGGAGAAAAGGCAACTCTTATACACTGTTGGAGGAAGTGTAAATTAGTTCAACCATTGTGAAAAGCAGTTAAGTGATTCTTCAAAGAGCTAAAAGCAGAACTACCATTTGATAGTTCTACTAGCCTTCCCATTACTGTATATACACCCAGAGACATATAAATTATTCTACCATAAAGACCCATGCATACAAAATGTTCATTGCAGCACTATTCACAATAGCAAAGACATGGTCAACCTAAATGCCACCAATGACAGATTGGATAAAGAAAATGTGGAACATATACACTACTATGCAACCATAAAAAAAGAATAAGATTTTGTTGTTTGTGCGAACATGGATGGAGCTGGAGGCTATTATCTTCAGCAAACTAACACAGGAACAGAAAACCAAATATTGGATGTCCTCACTTACAAGTGGGAGTTAAATGATAAAAACTTATGAACAAAAGAAGGAAACAGCAGACACTGGGGTCCATTTAAGGGTACAGGGTGGGAGAAGGGAGATAAGCAGAAAAGATAACCATTTTTGGGTATTGGGCTTAATACCCGGGTGATGAAACAATCTGTACAGCAAACCCCTGTGACACATGTTTACCTATGCAACAAACCTTCACATGTAACCCTGAACCTAAAATAAAAGTTAAAAACATTAAAACTTTAAAAACTCTTAGAAAAAAGCATAAGCAAAAATCATATGACATTAAATTTGGTGATGGTTTCTTGACTGTGACACCAAAAGCAAATGCAACAAAATAAGAAGCAGATACATTGGACTTAATAAAAATGTGAAACTTTTCTGTATCAAAAAACAAGAAAAGCAGAGCGAAAAGACAGCCACTGAATGGGAAAAAAGATTTGCACATCATGTATCTGATTAGGTACATAAGGTATAAGCAGAGGATAAAAACAACTCCTAAAACTCAACAATAAAATAACAACAGCATTTATAAAATAGAAGAGGATTTGAATCTACATTGAGTCAATAAGTATATGGAAAAATGTGCAGCATTACCTGTCATTACGGAAATACAAATAAAAACCACAATGAGATGCCACTTTATACCTATTAGGGTGGCTATATAAAAAAAAACCCAAAACAACAAAAATGAAAAATAACTATTGACTAGGATGTGGAGGAAGTGGAACCCTGGTGCATTACTAGTGAGAATATAAAATGGATTCTCAACTGTGGAAAATTGGCAATTTACCAGAAAGTTCTAAATAGAAGTACAATGTGTTCCAACAATTTCACCACAGGTGTCTATCCAAAATAATTGAAAGCAGAGACTTAAACTGATACTTTCACACCAGCCTTTATAACAGCATCATTTACAGCACAAAATGTGGAAACAAACCCAGATATCTTCTAAGAGATAAACAGATAAAGAAAATACAGTATATACACAGAATGGAATATTATTTAGCCTTAAAACAAATACAATGCTGATGGGCATGGTGTCTCATGCTTCTTGTCCCAGAAACTTGGGAGGTCAAGGTAAGAGGATCTCTTGACTCTAGGAATTTGAGACCAGCCTAGGAAACACAGCAAAATCCCATCTTTACAAAAAAATACAAAACTTTGCTTGGCTTGATGGTATATGCCTGTAGTCCTAGACACAGGGGAAGATCACCCGAGACAGAAGAATCTCCTGAGCCCAGATAGGTTGAGGCTTCAGTGAGTCATGATTCCAGCCTGGGTGACAGAATGAGACTCTCTCAAAAAAATATAATGCTGATACATGCTACAACACGGATGAACATTGAAGACATTATATTATGTAAAGTAAGCAACGTACAAAAGGATAAATATTGGATCATTCCACTAATATGAGGTACATACATAGAACAGAAAGTTCAAAGATAGAGAAAGTAGAACAGGGAATATTAATGGCTGAAAGGAGGGTGACATTGAAAAATGTTGCTTAATGGACTGTTTGGAATGATAAAAAGTTTGGAAATGCATAGTGGTGAACATTGCATAACATTATGAATGCACTTACTGCTATTGAATAGTACAATGAGAATGATTAAAATGGTAAATTTTATGTTATGTGCTTTTACCACAATAAAAATGATTTTATTAGAATAAAACAAAGAAATAAGACCTCTCCATTTTTATAATAAAATATTTCTTCATCAGAAAAAAATTTCACTATAAAAGAGGTAATGGCAAAATTTAATTATATTAAAGTTAAGAGGTCATTCTCATCAAGGATACCTAGATGCTCAATGAATAGACAGTAAAAATGAGACAAAAACACACAAACACATGTGTATGTAATTATGAGAAAAAAAATCTAGTATCCAGCACATATAACTTCTACTAATTTATAAGAAAATAATGGAAAACACAATAAAAACAAATGAGTAAAATCAACAAAAGAGATGCAATGGCTAATAAACAGGTGAAAAGATAGTTAACCCGTTAGAAACCAAGAACATTCAAGTAAAGTAATTACCTATTACAATCACATACCAACCAAAAGGCTAAAATAAAAATGAAAAGAAATATCAGTAGTTAACAATGGTGTGAATAAATCAAACATCATATACACTGCTTGTGGTGTAAACATTTGTGCATTTTTGAAACTTGCACTGCCTTTCAAAGTTTAACAAATGTAAACATATGACCCAATGACTTGATTACTGGGTATATACCCCACAGAAATTTGCTCATAAGTCATCAAAACACACTGTATAATTTACACACAATTATTATTCCTAATAGCTCCAAAATAAATACTACTCACGTGTCTTTGAAGTCGAATGATTAAATTAATTGTTTGATGGTAAAATAATGGGAATATGATCACCAATTTAATGAGCCACAATAACATGCAATAATACTACTTTTATTAAACATAGAATTTAAAATCTGCATCCAAAATAATCCATGATTCTATGTATATAAACTACAAAGCAGTTGAAAGTATAGGTGACCTATACTGTTAGAAGTCAGGCTAGTGGTTTCTCTAGGGCTTTTGCCTGAGAAGGGCACAAAGAGCTCACTGGGGGTTTGACAATGTTCTGTTTCTTTTTTCTTTTCTTTTCTTTCTCTTTTTTGAGACAGCGTCTTACTCTATCACTCGGGCTGGAATGTAGTGACATGAACTTGGTTCACTGCAACCTCCGCATCCCGGGTTCAAGCGATTCTCATGCCTCAGTCTCCCGAATAGCTGGGACTATAGGCCCATGCCACCAACCTAGGCTAATTTCTGTATTTTTGGTAGAGATGGGTTTATGCCATGTTGGCCAAGCTTGTCTGGAACTCCGGAGATCAAGTGATCTGCCCGCCTCAGCCTCCCAAAGTTCTGGGATTACAGGTATGAGTCACCACTCCAAGCCTCTGTTTTCTAATCTAAGAACTGCATTCAGAGATGTGTTCAGGTTTTAAAATTTTATTCACTTGTGCACTGTGGCTTCTGGAAACATCCCAGAATTTATAAAAAATACATATCATCAACTAATAGTTTGGAGTGTGTGAATAAATTAGTAATTTAATGTCTTGAGATGTAAAAGTGGAGGTTGAAGGTATTAAATATCTTTACACTGTGATCAATTTTAAAAGCCTGCTGTAACTTCTAGGTTAAAACGGAATCTCCAAAATAGAGTAAGTTATAGATTTCTAAACAATTTTAACATAGAAGAAATTAAAATAGAAAGAATCAGAAAATAGGTCTTCTGAAGAACACATGGGTTGGTAAATCCAATTCAAAATATATCTATTATAATATTAAACATATAGCTTCATTCTTCCTGTTAAAGTCAAATATTGTTTAACTTTACTCAATTGGATATTTTTACAAGACATAAAACTAAAAGATAAATATTAATGTATAAAATTAAAATACATTTTATGTACACTTTAACAAATTAATTATAAAGATGGTAATATGTTAGATAAAATAGACATTAAGATTAAAGCAGTTCGACATTGTTATACTTAATATTGTTTCTACATTTTCTAAAGTACAATTTTCCAATATTGTTGCTTTAGAATTATGGATAACATAATTCTATAAATTATACCTCACCACACACACATTTATACATATATGTGTATTTTTCTGTATCTATCACAAATCTCTTGTAATGTTACTGTTTTATAACTGTGTTTACAATTCTGTTGGGGTTTAATAAAAAACTGAACATTGTAAGAAATACACATATTTCTAATAAAAATGAACATATTTATTTCTAATAAAATGCACATATTTCTAATAAAAATGAGGAGACTCTGTATTAGGCAAGGCAGGGCCTTGATATACTGAAGTCAAAACTGGTGAAAAATGAGCCTAAGAGTTGGAAATACACAGGTGTCAAGGCAGAAATGTTCACAAGCTGTGACCTGAAAGGATTTTAATGTTAAATGTTGTGTGTAGGGGAATGCCAGATTGGGCTGGCCCATTTTGAGCAGGATCAGATTGCTGGGAGGTTAGGATCCTGGTGGGCTCATTGTGTTTACACACCAGGTTAGGGCTGGCAAGGTAGGGAGGCAAGTGCTGGTGTACCACCCATCTACCCCAATGACTGTTCTGAGCTCTGGAGCTGTGATCTGGTGCCATCCCAGGCTGGAGGTCTGTGCAGACATAATTCTATGTCTGATATGGGGAGCAGAAGGTTGCATGGGATGTAAGGGGCATCAGTGATGGCCAGGAATAGCTCTGAGGCTTCCAGATCTTTCTGTAAGTTACTGTCATTGCAGAGCTCCACACAGGAGATTGGCAAAAAGGTGTTGATGGAATAACACTCTCTTTCCTCTGCTGAGGGCAGAAGCTTGCTGCTGCCAACAAGGGCCACCATTAAATGAGGTGAATGGAAGAGCAGAGGTTTCTCCAAAGCAGAGGCCACAGATGCCTGAGGAAGTCCTGTTGGCCAGACACCACTATGGCAACTCAAAAGGGCTTGTTCTATATATTAACATCTATATTAATGAACACAAACACACACACACACGATATAGATATAGATGTAGACATTCATTCTATTGCTTCTATATCTCTAAATACCTCTAATCCAACCTATGACAAGTAAAAGACTGCATATAAGCTATCAAAAACATATTAACAAAGAGAAATCCAGAACCAGGTGGCTTTACTCATGAATTGTTTTAAACATTTAAAGTTGTAACTCCAATTTTTCTTAAACTCCTCAAAAATTGAAATCAATCAATGCAACATACCCAATCAATAGAATGAATTTTAGAAAAGAACATAATCATCTCAATTGATAGAAAAAAATTTGACATAATCCGAAACTCTTTCATGATAAGAACACTTACCTAGTATACCAGATACAGACTAAAACTTCCTCAACATAAAAAAAGATACATATAAAAACCTCAAAACTCCATTATATGCAATAATGAAAGACTAAACGCTTTCTGCCTGTGATTGGGAACAAGACAAGGATACTTGCGTTCATCACTTCTGATCAACATTGTAATAGAAATCACGCCAGAATAATTGGGCAATGCAAGAAAAACAACACTTCAATTGGAAAAGAAATAAGATTATTTTAATATATAGATGTTATAATTTTATATATATAATTACAATCCTAATTAATAATCACAAAACTGTTAACGCTAATAATTAAATTGTGCAAAGTTGTAGGATACAAGATCAATACATACAGAGTACTGGAATAGAATTAGAGCTCAGTAAATAAACTCATACGTGTAACTTTCTGACATGGACTTGGCAAAGCTGCAGGAGTTGTTGGAAACCATTTATTTCATGTATTTTAGCCCCATTTAAGAAGGTCCTTCCTCATTGGGGAATACTTAATAACTTTTTATTCATGGGCAGTGAGCTTATTACCAGAATATGTAATTTTCAAAGAAAGTTTCCATTTTAAGATACAAGTAAATCTAAGACAAAGTTTGAAAGACATCAATAAACTTTTCTTACCACCTTAATTAAAAAACAGTGTTTGGTGTTTTATTTTGTCCAAATTTGAAATTAAATAGTCATTTTAATTCTTTCAACAGGCACTACAAATAAACAGGCTATTTTAAAAATTTCTTAGAATGTGTTCATATTTTAGTTTAGGCTTAAATAGGTTTACAAATTATGGCCTGACCTCTTGGTCTTTCTAGTGAACCCAGGGAAACACAAATGTGCTAGAACATATTTATCTATCAGGAAAGTAACCTCAGCAATGTTTTGCCAAGACTAGCAGCAATACTGACTACAGGTGTGCACCTGCAGTAGATGTAAAGAACGTGTGGATATTTACTAAGCAATCTTATCAGGATTTCTGAAAATGAGCTTCTGAAATCAGAAAGTGCAGTAGTAAGCCAAGGTTGGCTTAGTCAAAAAGAGGGTTCAGTTAAGCTTGACTAACATTTGGTCATAAAGGGAGTGCTTGTCAGAACAAGGACTTTTCCCCATCTAATCTAAAAATAAATAAACACCAAAAGAGGCTTTGTTTGGAGAACAAGTGCCCACTTCACCTGAGAATAATGCCATCTTCTTCTCTTTATCTTTGAATTTAGTGTAGCAGAAGAACACTGGTCATTGCCACAGTTAAAATTTTTCTTTCATAAAATCAGAGATTTGGTTTCATTCAAACAGCAAGTTACCAACACAAAGGTTATAGTTCCTGACCCCTATTGAAGCTAACAATGACTAGAGGCTGTTCAAGACAATTGGGTGTAACCAGAAGTATTGATGGAACTTTGGGGAGACTCCTTAGATGGAGCTAACACAGCTGTGTGAGGCACTTTGACTTTGCATCTTTCTTCCTCCTTGCTCTTTGAAATGTACATGGTTGTTGGTGCAGGCTGGTGCTCCTACAGCCATCTTGGGCCATGAGGCAGCCTACAGGATAAAAACCATCTACCAATACATTGTAGCAGAGAAGGGAGTCTAGATGCCTGACTAGAAGCAGCTATGATGTGTGGCTGTCATGGAAAGAAACAAAAAAGGAGAGTAAATGCAGCACCTTCAACTGAAACACCCAGGTATTTGCACTGGGACTCATGAATGAAACAGCTCAACCCATGGAGAATGGAGGAAAGCAGGTAGGGGCACTGACCACTCAGGAGTGACACAGAGCCAAGGGAACCTACTGTGCTCAGGGAAGTGATGAGTGAATGTGTGACCCTAAAAAACAACACTTCTCCTATAGATCTTTGAAACCCTCAGGTCAGGAGATTTTCTCTTGAACCCTTTCCACCAGGGCCTTTGGTCTGACACACAGAGCTGCATGGTCTGGGCAGAGCAACTGCTCAGGCACAAACAGAATCTCAAGAGCCTTAGATACTCTGGCTTTGGGATGTCTGGCAAAGGTGACAGCAACTCAGAAAACGTGGGAGTCTGAACCTAAATAAACATCCCTAGGAAGGGAGATGAATCCATGGGGCTGAGCAACATCAGTCTGTGGGCCCCACTTTCATGGCACTTCACAGGATAAGACCCACTGGCTTGGAATTCCGCCACTCCTCAGCAACAATGTTGCATGTACGTGAAATGGGACAGAGTTCCTGGAGGTAGGGGCAGCCTGCCATATTTGCTGTTTGGATGACTCAGCCATTTCAGCCTGTGGGTTTAGGAAAGTGCAAACAAAACTGACAGTAAATGGAAGGAAGCCCCCAGCACAGCACAGTGGTTCTACAAAATGTGGCCAGACTGCTTCTTTAAGTGGAACCCTGACACATTTTCAACTCAGGGTGGGGCCTATCAGGGCCTCCAGCCAGCCACCGCCCCCACCCATATTCCCTGGCAAACAGAATTTTGATTTCTCCCTAGGATGCAGTGCCCACTGGGAGGAGTGTGCCATCACATTTGGTGTTTGGACAACTCAGCCATTCCAGCCTGTGGGCTTAAGGCAGTCCAAACAATCAAGGGACAGAAGGAATCTCCCAGCACAGCACAGCACAGCACAGCACAGTGGCTTTACCATAATGTGACCAGACTGCTTTTTTAACTGGGACCCTGATATGCTCCTTATCTCTGAGTGGTAATTTTCAACCAGGGCCTCCAGCTACTCCCACTGATGTTTGAGGCTTGAAAACTTTTTGTGACAGAATTCCCAGAGAGAGAAGTGGGCCACCATCTTTGCTGTTTCAGCAACTTAGCTGTTTCAGCCTCCAGGCCTTGGCGAGCCCAACATGGAGAGGGGCAGAAATGGTAGCCCAGCACTGCATAGCTGCTCAGTGAAAGTGGGGCTAGACTGTTTCTTTAAGTGGGTCTTCATTCCTGTTCCTCCTGAATGGGTGAGACCTCCTAACCAGGATCTCCAGTCACCTTCTACAGATGTGCTTGGATAAGCAACATGTCTGCACCTCCCCTGGGATGGAGCTCTCAGGGGAAAGAGTGGGCTGCTATATTTGTTGTTTCACAGCCTTTGCTGGTGAACTTACAGATACTGAAAAATCTGAGAACTAGAAACTGGGGAGGATGCCCAACAAACTGCAGCAGTTCTACAAAAAATGGCCAAACAGTTAAAAAGAAAACAAGCAAGCAAAAACACCCATTCAAAGGTCAGCAACCTCAAAGATTAAAGGTAGATAGGTACACAAAAGTAAGAAAGAATCAGCACCAGAATACTAAAAACTCAAAAAGCCGGAGTGCCCTCTCTTCTCCAAATGATGACATTACTTCTCCAGCAAGGGTTCAGAATGGGGCTGAGGTTGAGATGGCTGAAATAACAGAAGTAGACCCCATAATGTGGATATAAATGAACTTCACTGAGCTAAAAGAACATACTCTAACTCAGTGCAAGAAAGCTAAACATTATAATAAAACATTGCAGGAGCTGACAAACAACTTAGCCAGGACAGAGAACAACCAAACCAACCTGGTATAGCTGAAAAACACAACACAAGAATTTTGTAAAGCAATTGCAAGTATTAATAGAAGAAATAGATGAAGCAGAGGAAAGGATCTTGGAGCTTGAAGGCTGACTTTCTGAAGTAAGAAAGGCAGATAATAATAGAGAAAAAAGAATAAAAGAATTTTAAAAAACCTCTGAGAAAATGGGGTTATGTAAAGAGACCAAATCTATAATTGTTTGGTGTGCCCGAAAGAGTTGGAGAGACTGTAACAAATTTGGAGGACATATTTCAGAATATCACCTATAAGAACATCCCCAATTTTGATATACAGGCCAACATTCAAATTCAGAAAATGCAGGAAACCCCAGTAGTATACATCATAAAAAAGATCATACCCGAGACACATAATCATCAGATTCTCCAAAGTTGAAATGAAAAAAAAAAAAAATGTTAAGGGCAGCCAGAGAGAAAGGCCAGGTTACCTTCAAAGGAAAACTCATCAGACTAACAGCAGATCTCTCAGTTTAAACTCTACAAGCCAAAAGACATTGTGGGGCAATATTTAACATTCTTAAAGAAAAGAAATTTTAACCCAGAATTTTATATCTTGCCAAACTAAGCCTAAGCCAAGGAGAAATAGCATTCTTTTTAGACAAGAAAATGCTGAGGTAATTCATTGCCACCAGATCTGCCTTTCAAGAGCTCCTGAAGAAAGCACTAATTTGGAAAGAAAAATTATTACCAACTATTACAAAAACACACTGAAGTACACAGACCAACGACATCATAAATCAATCAACCACATAAACAAGTCTTCAAAATAACCAGCTAGCATCAAGATGAGAGGATCAAGTCTACATATAACAATACTAACCTTAAATATAAATGGACTAAATGCCCCAGTTAAGACACAGAGTGACAAGCGGATAAAGAACCAAGAACCATTGGTATGCTGTCTTCAAGACACCCATCTCACAATTAATGACACACACAGGCTCAAAATAAAGAAGTGGAGGCAATTTTACCAAGCAAATGGAAAACAGAAAAAAGCAGGGGTTGCAAACCTAGTTTCCAACAAAACAGACTTTAAACAAACAAAGATCAAAAAAAGACAAATAGAGGCATTATATAATGGCAAAGTGTTCAATTACACAAGAACTAACTATCCTAAATATATATGCACCTAACACAGGAGCAACCAGATTTATATAACAAGTTTCTAGAGGTCTTCAAGAGACTTAGACCCCCACACAATAATAGTGGGAGACTTTAACACCCCACTGACAATATTAGACAGATCACTGAGACAGAAAATTAATAAAGATATTCAGGATCTGAACTTTGCTCTGGATCAAATGGATGTGATAGATATTTACAGAACTCTCTATTTCAAAACAGCAGAATATAAATTCTTCTCATCACCACATGCCACTTTCTCTAAATTGGTCACGTAGTCTGAAGTAAAACACACCTCAGCAAATGCAAAAGAACTGAAATCATAATAAACTATGTCACAGACCACAGCACAATCAAATTAGAACTCATGACTAAAAAATTAACTGAAAACCATACAATTACATGAAAGTTGAATAATCTGCTCCTGAATGACTTTTGGATAAATAATGAAATTTAGGCTTATATCAAGAAATTGTTTGAAACCAATGAGAACAAAGACAAAACATACCAGAATCTCTGGGACAGAGCTAAAGCAGTGTTAATAGGAAAATTTATAGCACTAAATGCTTATATTAAAAAGCTAGAAAGATCTCAAGTTGACAACCTAACACAACAACTAAAATAACTAGAGAAACAAGAGCAAAGATGTTCTAAAGCTAGCAGAAGGCAAGAAATAACCAGAATCAGAGCTGAACTGAAGGAGATAGAGACAAGAGAAACCATTCAAATATCAACAAATTCAGGTGCTGATTTTTTAAAAAAACTAATTATATAGATATACTACTAGATAGACTAATAAGGAAGAAAAGATACAAAATTCAAATAAACACAATCAGAAATAGTAAGGGAGATATTACCACTGATTCCACAGAAATAAAAGTAACCATCAGAGAATATTTTAAACCTCTCTATGCACATAAGATAGGAGACCTAGTAAAAATGTATAAAGTCCTGGATACATACACCCTCCCAAGACTAAACTAGGACGAAATTGAACCCCTGCAAAGACAAATAACAGGCTCTGAAATTGAGGCAATAATAAATAGTCTGCCAATAATAAACAGCCCAGGACCAGGAAGACTAACAGCTGAATGCTACCAGATTTACAAAGAACAGCTGGCAAAATTCCTACTGAAACTATTTCAAATAATTGAAACAGAGGGACTTCTTCCTAATTCTTTCTATGAGGCCAGCATCCTAGTGGTACCCAAACCTGTCAGGGACACCAAAAAAAAAAAAAAAGAAAACTTCAGGCTAATATTCTTGATGAACATTGATGCAAAATTCTCAACAAAATACTGGGAAACAAAATCCAGCAGCACATTAAAAAGCTTATCCACTGCAATCAAGTAGGCTTCATCCACGGGTTGCAAGGTTGGTTCAACTTACACAAATCAATATGTGATTCATCATATACACAGAACTAAAGACAAAAACCGCATGATTATCTCAATAGATGTAGAAATAGCTTTCAATACAGTTGAACACCCATTTATGTTAAAAAAAAACAACAAAACTCTCAATACACTAGATATTGAAAAAACATACCTCAAAATAGTAAGAGCCATACATCACAAATCCACAGATGACATCATAGGGAAAGGGCAAAAGCTAAAAGGATTCACTGTTAAAACTGGCACACGACAAGGATGCCCTCTCTCACCACTTCTTTTTAATATAGTATTGGAAGTCGTGGCTAGTGCACTAAGGCAAGAGAAAGAAATAAAAAGCATTCAAATAGAAATAGAGGAAGTTAAACTATGCTTGATAGCAGATGCTATGATCCTATATCTAGAAAATCTCATAGTCTCAGCCCCAAAGCTTCTTAAGCTGCTAAACATCTTTAGCAGAGGGGCTGGCAAGATGGCCAATTAGAACAGCTCTGGTCTGCAGCTCCCAGTGAGATCAATGGAGAAGGCATGTGATTTCTGTATTACTAACTGAGATACCTGGTTCATCTCATTGAGCCTGCTTGGACAGGGTAAAGCCCACAGAGGGCGAGACAAAGCAGGTAGGGGTGTCGCCTCACCTGGGAAGCACAAGGGGTCAAGAAATTTTCTCCCTTACCCAAGGGAAGCCATGAGGGACTGAGCCTGAGGAACTCCAGCATGGATACTGCACTTGTCCCACAGTCTTCAAAACCCACAAACCAGGAGATTTCCTCCTGTTCCTACCCCACCAGGGCCCTGGGTTTCAAGCACAAAACTGGGCAGCAATTTGGGAAGACACCAAACTAGCTGCAGTTCTTTTCTTCCATACCCCAGTGGTGCCTGAAATGCCAGCAAGACAGAATCGTTTACTCCCCTAGAAAGGGGTGCTGAAGCCAGGGAACCAAGTAGTCTGGCTCAGAGGGTCCCACCTGCATGAAGCCCAGCAAACTAAGATCCACTGGCTTGAAATTCTCACTGCCAGCACAGCAGCAGTCTGAGATCCACCTGGAAGGTTCCAGCTTGGTGGGGGGAGGGGCATCTGCCATTGCGGAGTTTTGAGTAGGCCGTTTTATGCTCACAGTGTAAACAAAACACCGGGAAGCTGGAACTAGGTGAAGTCCACTGCAGCTCAGCAAGGTTGTGTGGCCAGACTGCCAAATTTCTCTTCTCCGGCCAAGGCATCTCTGAATAAAAGGCAGGAGCCCCAGTCAGGGACTTATAGATAAAACCCCCATCTCCCTGGGACAGAGCACCTGAAGAAAGAGGTAGATGTGGGTGAAGCTTCAGCAGACTTAAATTTTCCTGCCTGACATCTCTGAAGAGAGCAACAGATCTCCAAGCACAGTGTTCAAGCTCTGTTAAGGGTCAGACTGCATCCTCAAGTGGGTCCCTAACCCCCGTGTACCCTGACTGGGAGACATCTCCTAGTAGGGGCCAACAGACACCTCATACAGGAGAGCTCTGGCTGGCATCTGGCAGGTGCCCCTATGGGATGAAGCTTCTAGAAAATAGATCAGGCAGCAATCTTTGCTGTTCTGCAGCCTCAGCTGGTGATACCCAGGCAAACAGTGTCAAGAGCGAACCTCCAGCAAACTCCAGCAGACCAGCAGCAGAGGGGCCTGATTATCAGAAGGAAAGCTAACAAACAGAAAGGAACAGCACATTCACTAAAAGACTCTATCTGAAGGTCACCAACATCAAATACCAAAGGCAGATAAATCCACGAAGATCAGGAGAAACCAGCGCAAAAAGCCTGAAATCCAAAAAACCAGAATGCCTCTTCTCCTCCAAAGGATCACAACTCCTCGCCAGCAAGGGAACAAAACTGGACAGAGAATGAGTTTGATGAATTGAAAGAAGTAGGCCTCAGAAGGTGGGTAATAACAAACTCCTCCAAACTAAAGAATCGTGTTCTAACTGAATGCGAGGATGTTAAGAACCTTGAAAAAAGGTTTCATGAATTGCTAACTAGAATAACCAGTGTAGAGAAGAACATAAATGACTGATGGAGCTGAAAAACATAGCACAAGAACTTCGTGAAGCTTGCACACTTACCAGTAGCCAAATCGATCAACCAGAAGAAAGGATAACAATGATTGAAGATCAACTTACTGAAATAAAGAGAGAAGACAAGATTAGAGAAAAAAGAATGAAAAAGAACAAAGATTCCAAGACCTATGGGATTATGTGAAAAAGACCAAATCTATATTTGATTGGTGTACCTGAAAGTGACTGGGAGAATGGAACCAAGTTGGAAAACACTCTTCAGGAGATTATCCAGTAGAATTTCCCCAACCTAGTAAGACAGGCCAACATTCAAATTTAGGAAATACAGAGAACACCACAAAGATACTCCTCAAGAGGAACAACCCCAAAACACATAATATCTGATTCACCAAGGTTGAAATGAAAAAAAAATGTTAAGGGCAGCCAGAGAGAAAAATCGGGTTACTCACAAAGGGAATCCCATCAGACTGACAGCAGATCTCTCTGCACAAACCTTTAAAAGCCAGAAGATAGTAGGCACCAATATTCAACATTCTTTAAAAAAAAGAATTTTCATACCAGAATTTAACATCCAGCCAAACTAAACTTCATAAGCAAAGGATAAATAAAATTCTTTACAGACAAGCAAATGCCGAGAGATTTTGTCACCACCAGGCCTTCATTACAAGAGCTCCTTAAGGAAGCACTAAACATGGAAAGGAACAATTGGTAACAGCCACTGCAAAAACACGCATACCAAATTGTAAAGAACATCGACGTTATAAAGAAACTGCATCAACTAATGTGCAAAACAACCACCTAGCATCATAATGACAGGATCAAATTCACATATAACAATATTAACCTTAAATGTAAATTCATACATAACAGTATTAACCCTAAATGTAAATGGGCTAAATGCTCCAATTAAAAGACACAGACTGGCAAATTGGATAAAGAGTAAAGACCAAACAGGAGACCCATTTCACGTGCAAAGACACACAGGCTCAAAATTAAGGAATGGAGGAATATTTACCAGGAAAATGGAAAGAAAAAAAAAAAAAGCAGGAGTTGCAATTCTAATCTCTGATAAAACAGACTTTAAACCAACAAAAATCAAAAGATACAAAGAAGGGCATTACATGATGGTAAAGGGATCAATGCAAGAAGAAGAGCTAACTATTCTAAATATATATAGACCCAATACAGAAGCCCCCAGATTCACAAAGCAAGTTCTTAGAGACTTACGAAGAGACTTAATCTCCTACATCATGATAGTAGTGGGAGACTTTAACATCAAACTGTCAATATTAGACTTATCAACAAGACAGAAAATTAACAAGCATATTCAGGACTTGAACTCAGCACTGGACCAAGCAAACCTAATAGACATCTACAGAACTCTCCACCCCAAATCAACAGATTATACATTCTTGTCAGCAACTCATTGCATTTATTTTAAAATTGACCACATAATTGGAAGTAAAACACTCCTCATCAAATGCAAAAGAAAGGAAATCATAACAAACATTCTCTCAGACCACAGTGCAATCAAATTAGAACTCAGGATTAAGAAACTCACTCAAAACTGTACAGCTACATGGAAACGGAACAACCTGCTCCTAAATGACTACTAGGTAAATAATGAAATAAAGGCAGAGATAAATAAGTTCTTTGAAACCACTGAGAACAAAGACACAACCTACAAGAATCTCTGGGACACAACCAAAGCAGTATTTAGAGAAAAATTTGTAGCACTAAATGCTCACAAGAGAAGGCAGGTAAGGTCTTAAATGAACACCCTAAAATCACAATTGAAAGAACTAGAGAAGCAAGAGCAAACAAATTCAAAAGCTAGCAGAAGGCAAGAAATAACTAAGATCAAGGCAGAACTGAAAGAGATACGGACACAAAAGACCTTTCAAAAAATTAATGAATCCAGTGCTGTTTTTTTGAAAAGATAAACAAAATAGATAGGTCACTAGCCAGATTAATAAAGAAGAAAAGAGAGAAGAATCAAATAGACGCAATAAAAAATGACAAAGGGGATATCACACCACTGATCCCACAGAAATACAAACTACTATCAGAGAATATTGTAAAGACCTCTATACAAATAAACTAGAAAATCTAGAAGAAATGGATAATTTCCTGGACACTTACACTCTCCCAAGACTAAACCAAGAAGAAGTTGAATCCCTGAATAAACCAATAGCAGGCTCTGAAATTGAGGCAATAATTAATAGCCTACCAACCAAAAAAGCCCAGGACCTGATGGAGTCACAGCCGAATTCTATCACAGGTACAAAAAGGAGCTGGTACCATTCTTTCTGAAACTATTCCAAACAATAGAAAGAGAGAGAATCCTGCCTAACTCATTTTATGAGGCCAGGATTATCCTGATACCAAAACCTGACAGAGACAAAACAAAGAAAGAAAATTTCAGGCCAATGTCCCTGATTAACATCAATGCAAAAATCCTCAATAAAATACTGGCAAGCCAAATCTGGCAGCACATCAAAAAGCTTATCCACCATGATCAAGTTGACTTCATACCTGCAATGCAAGTCTGGTTCAACATACGCAAATCAATAAATGTAATCCATCACATAAACAGAACCAATCACAAAAACCACACGACTATCTCAATAGAGTCAGAACATATCTTCAACAAAATTCAACACCACTTCATGCTAAAAACTCTCAATAAACTGGGTATCGATGGAATGTATCTCAAAATAATAAGAGCTATTTATGACAAACCCACAGCCAGTATCATACCGAATGGGCAAAAACTGGAAGCATTCCCTTTGAAAACTGGCACAAAACAAGGATGCTTTCTCTTACCACTTCTATTCAACATAGTATTGGAAGTTCTGACCAGGACAATCAGGCAAGAGAAAGAAATAAAGGGTATTCAAATAGGAAGAGAGGAAGTAAAATTGTCTCTGTTTGCAGATGACATGATTGTCTATTTAGAAAACCCCATCGTATCAGCCTAAAATCTCCTTAAGCTGATAAGCAACTTCAGGAGAGTCTTGGGATACAAAATCAACGTGCAAAAATCACAAACATTTCTATACACCAATAATAGACAAACAGCAAATCATGAATGAACTCCCATTCACAATTGCTACAAGGAGAATAAAACACCTAGGAATACAATCTACAATGGATGTGAAGGGCCTCTTCAAGGGGAACAACAAAACACTGCTCAAGGAAAACAGAGAGGACACAAATAAATGGAAAAATATTTCATGCTCATGGATAGGAATAATCAATATCTTGAAAATGGCCATACTGCCCAAAGTAATTTATAGATTCAATACTATCCGCATTAAGCTACCACTGACTTTCTTCACAGAATTGGAAAAAACTACTTTAAACTTCATAGGAAAACAAGAAAGAGCCTGCGTAGTCAAGACAATCCTGGGCAAGAAGAACAAAGCTGGAGGCATCATGCTACCTGACTTCAAACTATACTACAAGGCTACAGTAACCAAAACAGCCTGGTACTGATACCAAAACAGACATATAGACCAATGAAACAGAATAGAGGCCTCAGAAACAATACAACACATCTACAATCATCTGATCTTTGACAAACCCGATGAAAACAAGGAATGGGGAAAAGATTCCCTATTTAATAAATGGTGTTGGGAAAACTGGCTAGCCATAGGCAGAAAGCTGAAACTGGACACCTTCCTTACACCTTATACAAAAATCAACTCAAGATGAAGACTTAATCGTAAGACTTAAGACCATAAAAATCCTGGAAGAAAACCTGGGAAATACAATTCAGGAAATAGGCATGGGCAAAGACTTCATGCCCAAAACACCAAAAGTTATGGCAACAAGAGCCAAAATTGACAAATGGGATCTAATTAACTAAAGACCTTCTGCACAGCAAAAGAAACTATCATCAGAGTGAAGAGACAACCTACAGAATGGGAGAAAATTTTCGCAACCTATCCCTCTGACAAACGGTTAATATCCAGAACTTACAAAGAATTTAAACAAATTTACAAGAAAAAAAAAAACAATCCCATCAAGAAGTGGGCAAAGGTTATGAACAGACACTTCTCAAAAGAAGACATGCATGCAGCCAACAGACATATGAAAAAAATATTCATCACTGGTCATTTGAGAAATGTAAATCAAAACCACAGTGAGATAGTATCTCACGCCAGTTAGAATGGTGATTATTAAAAAGTCAGGAAACAATGCTTGCTAGAGAGGATGTGGAGAAATAGGAATGCTTTGACACTGTTGTTGGGAGTGTAAACTAGTTCAACTATTGTTGTAGACAGTGTGGCAATTCCTCAAGGATCTAGAACTAGAAATACTATTTGACCCAGGAATCCCATTACTGGGTATATGCCCAAAGGATTATAAATCATGCTACTATAAAGACACATGTTCACATATGTTTATTGTGGCACTATTCACAATAGCAAAGACTTGGAATCAACCGAAATGTCCATCAGTGACAGACTGGATTAAGAAAATTTGGCACGTACACACCATGGAATACTATGCAGCCATAAAAGAGGATGAGTTCGTGTTCTTTGTAGGGACCTACAGAGGTTCAACCACAATTGTTGAACTAGTTTACAGTCCTACCAACAGTGTAAAAGTGTTTCTA
>NW_016811564.1:9239-20336 GCF_001698545.2 Rhinopithecus bieti | reverse complement strand
AACAAGCAAAATGGACTGAGAAATCAAAGTGTTAAATTACTGTCACAAAACTGGATAGAGACTTGAGTCAATAACATTTAAAGGATTCTGATGAGACATTTCATAGGAATAAAGCAAACTAGGAGAGAGGAGGGGAGCATCAATACTTGCCAGACGCAGTTTCCAGACCCTTAGGCAATCCAAAATAATGAGCAACATATCTGCTTTTGATAGGCTCCCAGTCACATGGACAAGGCAGAGTAGTCAAAAGATGTTTTAATGCAATGTGACAAGTACTATAGCAAAGATATGAACCTAGTGAGGAACAGAGCAGAGAGAGGAATCCTTCAGGGGCACATTTTGGGGAGGAGAGCTTTGGAGAATAATTGCTTTGAAAGGAGAACATGAGAAACCCTACAGGTCACAGACACAGTTTGCAAGGCCCCATCAGCAATGCCCCACTGCAAATGCAGCAACCTGCCATGCCCGCTGTGGTCTAAGCATTGATAACAAAATGGAATTACTGTTTCAGAATGGCAACAGCTGAGTGTGCAGCTCTGTGACTGTACTTGAAGTCACTTTCAAAGCCAGCCCCCTACTCAGTGCCTGCTCTCTGTTCATTTAAATAACAGAGATAATAAAGAACAGCTGATGGGCAAAAGAAAACAGGATTGACTGGACTGCACTGGGGAGATTTTTAAGGAGTAACAGTGCATTGAACATGGGTTTTGGCATGTTTGCTTGTCTCATGGAGGGACATATAAGAACTATACTTAGTAACAAGCACTACTATTGACTCATGATTTCCTTAATGCCTTAGTATCTATCATGTATACATCTACTTTGACATCGGGGTATGGAAAGTTCTATTCAACAATTCCTGGGTCTAATTTCAGTGGTTCCATTCTCTGTGACCTCACAATGGGAGCCAGCAGCCCTCCATCTTGTGATGGTGACTTGCTCTTCTAGGTGGAGCGGGAGGAGCACCAACTATGTGCTGGGACAGGGCTGGCTTCAAGGTCTGCTTCAGCCCCTTGCTGGCTGCATGACTCCAGCAATCACTTAACCTCTCAGCAAAATGGGAGATGTTGCACCTGCTTTCCTTGTAAGGTGAGCAGAGGACTGAATAAAATAATGCACATACTGGCATTCGTTGTAGAACTTCTATTCTGGTGGTGATAGTCAATTGGTTCTTTATGCAAACGGAGGTGATATAAACACTGAAGATTCTGAGTGAATTGTTAAACTCTGGTGAATTGCTCTGTGAGTGGTTAGGCAAAACTGAAAAGACTTGCTCCACTGGACAGGCCCAATTTATTAGGCCCCACTCTAAATATGACTTTTATCCCCATACTTTTTAAAATAATTAGCTTTGAACTATTTTAGCATCTGAAAATAAAAAGACAGAATATGGTAAATATCTGGCTTTCCCAGACATTCAATATGTAGTACTTTGAATGGTTAATTTTAATGTTAGGTCACTTTAAAATAAGCACCCAATTTTTGCAAAAGAGTATGTTGATAGATGTATCTTTGTTTAAATGGGGGCCCAGGGTCAGGGGTAGAGACAAACAGCACACTTTATTCCAGGTATTCAAATCATTAATTTCGTGACTTATAACTATAAGTACTCATTATTTGTGACCAATTATTTTAGAAATCCACATGAAGGTTATTTGGGAAGCATTTTAGAACCACCTTCTCTAAACTAAGTTCGTAATGTCAACCTGCCCCCCAAGCAATTGGTTGAATTCCCGTTGATGGAAGATCTATAGAAAAGAATTGTTAAAATTGTCATTAAATAAAACCTCAAAAGGTCCCTTCAAGCATAGAAAGGGGGGACCCAGACTTGTCCACACACTCCACCCTCCACACTTGTGGTGAACCATATTGTTCTTAGAGAAGAATGCTAGCTACACACCTACTGTCTCTGATGGAAGCATGTTATTTTGGGCCATCACCCTGAACAAGGCCGAATTTGGGTTTTGTTATAAGAAAGGCAAGATGTTAAATAGATCACAAGGTGCAAGCCTACTAGTAGAGGGGTATAAAGCAAAAACCACAAATCAGATTAATGGACTATGGTGACTGTTTTTCTCTTTGGCCCAAACAAAAATGTGGGGGATTACACAAAGCACTCACTAATCCATGCAGAAAGAAAAAAAAAAAATCAATTAAAAAATCCAACTGAATTTTCTTCTTTCTGTAAACAGCTTTTAAAAATTATGCCCATTCATGCCAAAACATTCTGGTGTAAAATCAATAACCGTAAAATACCATAACAAGAAATTTTTGAAAGCAACAAAATCACATTATACTGTGACTATGCCATACAAATGTGTCACATTGGCCCAGTTTCCTGTACAAGTCAAATAACCCTGCACAATTGTTGACAGCTTTTAAAATGCACTTTTTCAATTAGAATAAAATTATTCCTGGGCCAAATAATAAAGTTACGAAGAACAAACTTTTTCTAATCCATGTCAAGCTTTACACAAGAAGGCCTGGATGAAGATTTATGGCAGAATTTCTTGCTTATTCTTTGCCTTCCCACCAAGTGCCTCTTGGTGAGCAAACTTACAGCCTCATTCTTCCATGGGAAAAACAGTGTATAGAGATTTGGTTGCTGGCCTGTACCAAGTAAAGGCAGATAAGAAGTTTTATGGGTCACAAGATAGACTTGGAGGATTTGCCTCTTGGATTATAACCAAGGCAAGGGAAATGAGGCAGTTGGAACACATTTTTTTAAGTTGTCCTTTATAGATTGTTTTGCTGATTAATGGCTTTTCAGAGTTGTAAAATCTTCTAAGGCCAATGGCCAGGGCTAGTTCTGCCTGCTCTTGCTTTTGCTATTCTAATACATTGTCATTAAAGTTAAGTTATTTTAGCGAAAGGCAGACAACGGACTTGTTTTTTCACTGATTTCAAACTAAAACAGCTCTCTTCTTTCTCTTTAAAGAACTCTTCATAACAAATATTATGATCTTTAAATGTCCTGGTTGGAAACCAGTTTTTTAAGATTGTCTCCACCAACTGAAAATAATGTCGAGTCTCAGAGGCAATTATTTACGGGCCCTGGTTGTTTTTTAAAGAAGTATAATCTTGGCATGCAATGCTGGATGAAAGCATAAAATTCTATGATGAATGTCAGGGAGTCGTCCTACAAGAGGAATCCTGGCCTTGTGGCATTTTAGCAAGACACTGAGCAACATCCACCACTCAAACACAGCAACAAATGCTAAAAGGACAATAAGTGTCCATTCTGGGTTGATAAGTTTATAGTGTCCAAAAAATAAAATGTGGCAGAATATGTTGAAATACAAAAATAATTAGAGTATAACCTGATATTTTTTCTTAGTTTTTCATATTACAATGTTTTGAACAGTGGTTTTTTTGCAATGTCTGCAGGCATTTTTGATTGTCACAGCTTGGGGGAAGAAGGTGCGATGCTCCTGGCATCCAGTGGGTGGAGGCCAGGGATAATACTGCTCAACATCCTACAATGCACAGGACAGCCCAGACACAGAGAATTATCTGATCCAATATAACAATAGTGCCTAGGCTGAGAAATCCTACTCTGGAGTCATTACTGAGTCCATAGAAAATACTAATTATGAGGAGATGGAGTGTGGATATGTTTTCATTGGCTCAGTATATTCGTAAATTAAGAAAAGGTCAGAAGCTTGACATTTTTCACCTCCCAGTCTCTTAATGGATCAACTGTTATTTTAGAGATTAAAAGGAAAAAAACACCCTAGGTAAGTAATGAATTTATAATGCAGTCATGTCCTTTCTTGTTCCTTGATCTGCTTCCAAAGAGAAAAGAAAGGAAATCGTCCACAAACTGAAGTTAACACTTATTTTGTGCTTGGGTTAATTAAACAGAAAAACAATGGCAGTCACCATTTGGGGAAGGTAGTATCCATGTCTTAATTATAGATTTCCTTAAAATGCATAGTGCTCCGGGCAGTATTGGTTGCTCTGAGGTACTGGTGCAAACTGTCATCACACTTTGTGATTTATAGGGTGTGTCACCTTCAGTCACTCAGTTCAAGTTCCTTAGCTGTGTGCTTGCTCACTGGTTTCTATGTGATGGTTGATCTTGTGTTGTGAGCAGCTGGTTTCTCTTAAATGCCTGTGTCTATGTGTGCTACATTTCTATGACAATGTGTTCACACCAATATAATTACGACTGCATTAGCACTTGCCCTGTAAACCACATGATTCAGGGGTTTATGAGTAGGTAATAAAAACTCACTTCAGGCTGAAACTTGTCTCAGACATGGAACCTTGAGGGTGGGGACAGTTGTAAATGGTCGGTGCTGGTTAGGGCCTTCTGAAGTTTGTGGTCATTAGTCTCATTTATTGTTACCCCTCTGCAGAGTCAAGACTATGTGCTGTGGGATTTATATCTTTCATCATTTAGCAAAACACAGGACCTTTGCCAAGTTTCATCAGCATTCATTAATTCTTTCAACAAATATTTGAGTGCCTATAATAGGCCAGGGGCAGGTGAACAGCCCAGAGTTCATGTTCTCATACAGCTTCTATTCTAGTGGACAGAGAAGTGGCAGGGAAGGAGGGAGTGAGAGAAGGAGAAAGGGAGCAAGGCAAGAAGGGGAGGAGGAAAGAAGAGAAGAGGAAGGGAGGATGGGATGGAAGGAAGAATATCAGATGGTCAGAGCTTTACAAAGAATTAAAATAGAGTGAATTGTGGCTACTTTAGAATAGTAGACAAGGACAGTCTGTGGAGGTGACCTGAATGACAAGTCAGCCATGTGAAGGGCATGCCAGGCAGAGGCATGAGCTAGGATGCTCCTCCGAGGCTTGATGGACAGGAAGGCCCATAGGCTGGTGCAAAAAGGGCAAGGGCAAGATATGGTCCATGTGATAGCCAGTGGAGGTGGGGCCTCTAAACCCTTCTAAACAGGGGTTAGGAGCTTGGCTTTTTAAGAAGGCGAGGGGCATGGGCTGATTTCAGTTTTAAATAGATCCCTCTAGCAAATGTGGGCAGGAAAGGGAGCAGGGAGACCAGTTGGGAGGCTATGGCTGAAATCGTGATGGTGACATTGTGACCTTGCTTACAGGGCCTCATTTGCAATCCCCTTTCAGAGAACAGAAAACAGCTGAGGAATGTCCAAGGAGTGAAGTACAGGCTGATCTCCTCCCCCTGCTAGAAGCACCATCTACATGAGATCCCTGAGATCAGAAGGGATGCATGGACTTTGCCAATCAGTTTGCTCATCTGTAAAATGGGCTTTATAATGCATAATCTGCAGAACTGTGGCAAGGATCAGCAATGTATGAAAAGCTCCTAGTCCACACCCAGCAATAATCATTTGATGTCCAGGCAAATCTGTTGTTAACTCCTATAAGCAGATCAGGTGTCCATGACTATTTTCCACAGATGTGGGAAGGCAAAATGTTACCTTTTAGTTGCTCTCAAGACGTAATAGAACCCATTTTGTATTAGAATTGATGTATATGGAGCTATTGCAGTTGCTAAAATAATTTATTTTTCGGCTGCTCTTCAGTTTCCAAATCCTCTTAGCTCCTATTTCTCTCTTGCTTCCCCCATTTGTAGGACTTTTAATATGTACTGCTTCAAACTGCCTTCCAGAAAGATAGTGTCAAATTGTATGAGAATGTCCTACTCCTTTTTTTTTAGTTGAGATGTAATTCACATACCATTAATTCATCCTTTCAAAGTGTACAATTCAGTGGTTGTCTAGTATATTCACAGAGTTCTTAACTATCACCACTAATTAATTCAGAATATTTTCATCACCCTATAAAGAAATTCTGTGCCCATCAGCAATCACTCCCCACTTCCCCCTCCCTACAGCCCCTGGCAACCATTAAGCTGCTTTTTATCTCTATGGATTTGCCTCTTCTGGACATTTCATATAGATGGAATCATACAATATGTGGCCTTTTCCATCTGGCTTCTTCCATTTAGCATGTTTTCAAGGTTCATTCGTGTTGTAATTAGTGCCTATTTTTGAGCTATATATTTATTTATATATTTCAAAATAGGAATTTGTTTGCATAGTAGTGATAGTAAGTAGAACATTCTACCAATATATTTTATTTTATCACAAGGGAGAAATATGTGTTCATTCAGTCAGAGCTTATTGATTTATTCTCATTACCTTATTGGATCTTACAACTATAATATTCTCTTTTAGGTACCATTGCAGTATTACCATCAATGGTTTTCTTTTTCCCATTTGTTTTGGAGCCGTCTCCCTTGTTCTTAGTTCATTTTTTTCCTTTCCTTCTTTGTAGTCTGGTGCAGGGCTGGCATACTGCAGCCCACAGTTCAAATCTGACTTGCCACCTATTTTTGTAACCAAAGTTTTATTGGAACATGGCCATCCCCATTCATTTACATATTGTCTATGTCTGGTTTTACATTAAAACAATAATGTTGACTTGTCACAACATAGATCATATGGCTCACAAAGCTTAAAATACTTATAACAAGTTTGCTGACCCCTGGTCTAATGTCTGACTGAGGATAGGACCTCAGTGTTTATTTGGTTTTAATCAGAATGATTGTGTCTCATCCTGACTTCTCTGGGCTGGGGCAACTCACAGACAGAACCATGAAGATGATAAAAGCATTTGTTAAAATAGCACTTTTCCTCTATGTGAGAGGGTAAAAAATATTATTTCAATGAAAAAAAGTTAGAATATTTTTAATATTCCAAGACTCTTGGTGAATGTAACTGTTACCTGAAGTATTGCAAATGTCATATCGTAAGCACACACACACACACACACATGCATACCACCCAATGACACATGTATGTGTATCAAACTTCATGGTGGGTAAATTAATTAAACCTTCCTAAACTCAGAAATTGCTGGGTTCCAGGAGCTCCAGCTACAGGCTTTGGTGATTGTCCCACTTGGGCTCCCATTATGATCAGGACCCACATGTCTGGATTCTTGTAGTAACAACTAGTCAGTTTTTGCTATTGCCTCTTCTGCTTTTCTGCTGGTGCCAACTCCCCCCTTTTATCTGGGCAGAGACGTTACCTCAAAGCAACCTATTTGGCTTGGATGCTGCTTCCTTCCTTTCCTCTTCAAATTTGCGGGACAACAAAGACTTTATGGTCATATTAGCCATCGTGTTTTCTAAACAAACTTGAAACATGGTCTTGTTTAATTTTTTTCTATTTCCAGATGGCTCCCTTGTAAACCTTCCCCCTTTGATAGCAACCGCTGTATTGACCTCCTTGTAGCCCTGGCTCATGTCTCCCATGTGCCCCATTCTCTTTACATTCTCATCTTCCCCACCAGTCTTTGAGCTTCTGAGGAAAAAGACTGTTTTCTTTTCATGTCTTTGCTCCCAATTTCTAATGTAAGTGTGTGGTACTCACAAGGTTCTGAACAAATGTCAGTTGAATGCCTGCATGCATGCACTTAAAGCTTCAAGAATTTTCCTTCATATATGCTGTTGTATTCACCTATAACTTCCTTATATTAATATTGCTTTTTAACAATAATTTATTTTATGAAAGATTCAGATGTCTATCTTCAGCAAGAATATTGCCTACCCTTTCATCCATCCATTCAACTGTCATTAGCAAAACAACTATGTTCCCTGTAAAATACACAAAATTGTGCCAGGTCGGGTGACAGATACTACACCAAGAATCAAAATACAAACACATATATATACATTTATAAAATATGATAAGAGCTCAGAGGAAAAATGATTTGGTGTTATGGAAGAATCTATATGAAGAAAAACTGTTGTAAATTGAGGAATGTGAATGTTAGGGTGTTGACTGGAAAAGAAAGTTCACTTTAGATGGTTCGAATGAAAATGTGTTGATGAAGGGGCTACTTTCAGAGGTGGGGCAGTGTTAAGGGAACACAGGAGAGATGCTGACTTGCCCAGAGACTTGCATCAGCTGTAGGAACAAGGGGACAGAATGGGGCACCAGGGCTTACTGAGAGCTGGAGTTCTAGTACTAGTGGGAAGAACTCACTCCCAGAATGGCACCCAAGTGGGAAAGGGGATGAAAATACCTGGATGTCCATTACCTGTAGCCTTCGGATTTTTTTACCAGTGCTGCCTAATGGCCAAATCCAACCCAGAGCCAGCCAGCAAGGGTGCTGGAGTCACACTGACACATGGGGATGGTGCACACAGCAGGGGAGAGAGGGGTGGAAAATGGATAAGGAAGCAGAGCACAGCCTGGGCAACATCGTGAGACCCCATCTCTACAAAAAATTAAAAATAAAAAAAAATCAGCTGGGCGTGGTGGGACCCATAGTCCCAGCTACTTGGGAGGCTAAGTCTGGGAGGTTGATATGTGATTGAGCCCCTGCACGCCTGCCTGGGTGACAGAGTGAGTCCCCATCTCAAAAGAAAAGAACAAAACAAACAAAAAAAGCAGAGCAGGAAAGGAAATGGGAAGTTAAGGAAAGCCTTTTTAGGGTATGATATTTAGTTCATGATATGAAGCATAAGAGTTTAGTGGTAGGAGGAGGATATTTCCAGTTAGAGGGAACAGATTGTGTGGAATCTCTGTGCAGGAAAAATGATTTGGGGATCATTGTGGCTAACGCAGGGTGAACAAGGTGAGAGGATGAGGTAGGCAGGGTCTAGGTCATCGATGCCTTGTAGTTGTTGAAGCAAGTTTGATTGTTATCCCCAGAGGAGTGGGGATCTGTTAAAGAGGACTGAACAGGAGACAATCTGATCCTGGTGTGCAGCAGTCTGGAGAGAAAGAGACAGTGAGGGCTCAGTCAAGGGTGGGGCAGAAGAATTGTGAACTCATTCCCCTATAATGTGGAATCCCCCACCCTACCTACTTAGGTATTATTAGGCCACTTCCAGAAAGATTGCAGAGTCATGTGTCACTTCACGACGAGACCATGTTCTGAGAAATGCATCATTAGGCAATTCTACGATTGTGCGAACATAGAGTGAACTTACACAAACCTAGATGGTGCAGCCTGCTACACACCTAGGCTGTATGGTAGAGCCTATTGCTCCTAGGATACAAACCTGCACAGCATGTGACTGTACTGAATACTGCAGGCAACTGTAACACAATGGTATTTGTGTATCTAAACATAGAAAAGATACAGTGCGAATATGGTACAAAAGATTAAAAATGGTACACCTGTAAAGGGCAGCTCTGTTATATACTTATGGGATCATGTCATATATGCAGTCCCTCATTGATCAAAACGTTGTTATGTGGTGCCTGACTGCACTTTGTCTTAATTTCACTGACAGATGTAAAATAAGATAAGAGCATTTATTCAAGAGTAGATTACTTACATTTTTAATCTATTCGTTGTCACAGAATTGTAAATTCCTCTGTAGTTTAGCCAGCATAAACTTTATTTATTTATTTATTTAGACAGGGTCTTGCTGTGTCACCCAGGCTGGAGTGCAGTAGTGCAATTATGGCTCACTGCAGCTCTGACCCCTAAGGCTGAGGCAATCCTTCCACCTCAGCCTCCCAAATAGCTGGGACCACAGGCACGCACCACCACACACCACGCCCGGCTGATTTTTTTTTGTTTGTTTGTTGTTTGTTTTTGTTTTTTTCTTTTGGTAGAGACAAGGTTTCACCGTGTTGCCCAGGTTGATCTCAAACTCCTGGACTCAAGTGATCCTCCCACCTCGGCCTCCCAAAATACTGGGATTACGGGTGTAAGCTACCACGTCCAGCTGAACTTCTTTATTTAAAATCTGGAAAGGATGATACCCTTAGCAAACGATTTCTAAACCTTGGCACTACTGGCATTTGGGGCCTGATAATTCTCTGTTGTGGGCTGTCCTTTGCCCTCTAGGTGTTTAGCAGCATTCCTGGCCTCTACCCATTACATGCCAGTAACATCCACTCCCCAAACTATGACAACCAAAATGTCTCCAGGTATTACTGAAAATCCCTGGGTGGCACGGTCCCTCACCCTCACCCCAGTTGGGAACCACTGCAGTTTGGCACATACAATGGTGTTGATCTTCTTTTTGCCACATGGGTTTATTATTTTGCACCAGTTTTCCCAGGGATTTGGAATTCCCTGAAAACAGAGATGGTTCTTCATTCTTCTCCCTGATTGCATTTCCTATGCACAAAATAAGCAACATATTAGGAGATTAATACATATTTGCAGGAAAAGTGAATGAACAATGAATAGATCTTAAAGGTGACACAACCATGAACATGGGATTAGGATTCAAGGAAACTTAAGTCATTCTCTCACTGGTGTTTACTCTAATTAAGGATAAGATCACTAGAAAGAGTATGGAGGGAAGTTATTAGAGACTTCCCAAGCTGTATAAAATATTACTGTTTTATACATAATTTAAATAAATCCATTACACTTTACAAAGTCATTAATTGTCTGGATTAATTTCTCTAGTCAGATTCAGCTAGCTAATCAGTTTCTCTGATCTGTATCTCCTTGAATTGAGGAAATGTGACAGCTGACATCTGAGATTTTGAATCAAAATTTGGATCAAATTCTGGCAGCCTGGGTGGTATCAGCCAAAAAGTATAACATGCCTGAATTTCAGTTTCCTCATGTGTAAAATGATGATGGTGATACCTATTTCACCATTAAATTAAGAACTGTGATGTGAATGTAAAGGGCAAATTCTAAACTGTAAGGTATTATATAAACATTTTTTATCATTAATAAGAGTTAATCAGAGGTCATTAGGGAGTCCTGTTTGATTTTTATGTTTTCCTTAAAAAGTTGTTTATTTTTTAAGTTATTTAACTTGCATTTATACATTTTAGGGGGAAAAATTCCTGTTAGGAAGGAAAGTGATTTTTTGCCTTTCTTTAGATAGAAGTGGTTTTTGGGCCGGGTGCAATGGCTCAGACCTGTAATTCCAGCACTTTGGGAGGCTTAGCCGAGAGGATTGTTTGAGCCCTGGAGACTAGCCTGGGCAATATAGTGAGATCTTGTCTCTATTTGAAAAAGAAAAGAAGGAAAAGAAAAAAAGAAAAGAGAAGAGAAAAGAAAAGAAAAAAGAAAAGAGAATGGTTTTAATTTTCTTAAAATAATTATTTTGGTTATGCAAGTAGTACATGGAAACATTTTTATACAAGATTCAAATTTAAAAATATATATAAA
>NW_016811564.1:4022-7952 GCF_001698545.2 Rhinopithecus bieti | reverse complement strand
CTACAAGTCTGTTTTTAATCTCACATTTAGTTAAGGAGCAATTCTGATGGAGGTAGAGGATTGCCAAAGGAAAATGCTTTCCTGCTGCTAAAGAAATGATGAAGCAGGCACTGTGTTTATTTTTATAACAATGTATTTTGATCCTGTGACAAATGTTTCACCATAGCTTTAACATTTTTCCTATTCTAAGCTAAATTGTGTATGTTAACATTCTGATCTGTCTCAACTTCTAAGAACACTAGGATGTATTGTTGGTGTTGAGGACTTTTCTTTCTGGTTTCCTGTACATTTAATTCGATTACATGGTTGTTGAGTGTCTCCCATTTGCAAAGTACCAGCTAGATGCTGTTGCATGATAGAAGGACAATTTAGCCAACAGCTCTCCATCTGGGGGAGGGCAAACTCATCCCCAAGTAATTTAGGTATAAAGAAGAGGGTAATAAGTTCTATAAGAGAGTTAGAAAACAAAGGTGGTGAGGAAAACAAGGAGGGAAGTAAATTTAAATAAGGATGGTCCTGCAGGTCTTCTTGGAAGAGGTGAAATAGAGATTTACATTAAAAGATGGATAAATTTAATAGATTGGTATGAAAGTGCTAGGGTTGGAGAACAAATATTCCTAGATAAACTGAAAATCTTGAAATATGGCATCAAGATGACACTGTGGCTGTCTATTTAAGAATATAGTAACGGGAACAGTCTTCCCATTACAGTACTGGCCAGTACAGCCAGCCATTAGCTGTCCAGTATGGCTATTCAAATTTGAGTTAAATTAAATACAGCTAAAAATTTAGTTTCTCAGTCATGCTAGCCACATTTCAAGTGCTTAATACCCATCAGGGGCTAGGGAGTGTCCAAGAAGTGGTGGAAAGATTGTTAATCAGTGTATCTCAAACTTTAGCATGCACCTGGAGAGTTTGTTAAAACACCAAGTGCTGGGACCTACCCCCAGAAATTCTATGTATGTAGTTCTGGGGTAGAACTTGCAATTCTACTTGTCTAACAAGCTCCCAAGTGATGTTGATGCTGCTGGGCCGGGGCCACACTTTGAGGAGTGCTGTTGTAGAACAGTGCTTCCCAAACGAATACTGTTTAAAATTTTTGATTGATCATATACCGATACATATATTTTTCAGCAGTAAAAGTAAATTACTAGAAAACGTATAAAAAATTTTTTAAAGCTACAAAATTTTAAAACTATATTAGTAGATTCAACAGATGCATAATTATATCTCAATAATATAATCAGAACAAATGTGGGGAAAAAAGAAAAGAATGCCTAGGAAATTTTCTTAATGACTACTCCCAATTTCTCTATGTATATCCATCATGAACCATACCTAGGGCTTCACTGACCACACTGGCCCATGGGCTACACTGTTGTAATCTGAATATCAGCTTGAAGATCCTGCACTTCATGCTGTTGGTAATAGAAATTCCTTGCATCTTTTGAGGAAGAAAATGATGTAATCTAAATCATAGGAAGAGAAACGAGGTGGCAATGGAGAGAAGTAATGAAGAAAGGATGCTGCCCAAGCCAGGGAGACCAATTTCAAGGCCATGACAAAATCCAGGCAGAAGGAACTAAGGGTGGCAGACAGGAAGGGTCAGATGCCAAACACATTGAGGTCATAGAATCAACAGGATTGGGCAGCTAATTGGATGTGGGGTGTGAGGAAGAAAAGAGATTTCATGATTACTTGGAGGTTTCAATCCTGAGCAATTGAAAGGGTGGCAATGGCATTAACCAAAATATGAAATTCAAGAAGCACTTGAATCACTTTACACTGAGGTGCAGATGCAAATTCTTTTGTTATCCCTGAGGTCAAATTTATGCTTCGTTCACCTGTGTGAACTCGTGTTTCAGAGGTGTACTTTATAAGTCATTGTTGCATACACAAAAAAGCATCTGATGGGTGAGTGACTCATACACAGATTATTTGCATGTGAGATGGACATTTAAAATGGCAAAGATAAATGATTTTTGAGCCATCCAGTGTACTGTATTAGGAAAAGTACTGTACTACTTGCAGATATAGGAGTGGTCCAGACTTCTTAAAACACCTTGAGAGCTTTATAAAACAACTTAATCTTTTGATATTTTGAAAATGTACTATTGCTTTACATATGGAAAATTATATCTCCAAGAACAACTAATAACACTAATCAAACATATTGGAATGTATTACCAAACATATTGGAATGTATTACCAATGATCCAAAAGATCATCCTAAATACCACTTCTTTACATGTAGAGGTGTAGTGATGGAAGTCATTAGAGAGCTACTATTTTAAACCCACAAAAGCAAATGTGGGTTTGAAATTACCTTTGAACTTGACAAGAGTTATAGAATATTTGGGGACTTCATCAACAGCGAATTAATGTCATATGATGCACTAGAAAGACTGAGAAATATTCTCAGGTCACTAAAAGGAATTTGCTGTTTTTCTTTCTTGTTCAATATCCATAACACATTTATCAAATTTAAACCTACAAACAGCAATGTGAGCCCTCTTTCTTTGAGGTCGCCATCTTGAGAATATTATTTTCAAGAAGGCTGCACATCACAAGGTATACTCTGGGGATATCAATTCCCTAGGTGTTTGAGGCAAATTCCCATGAAGCTAGGAAAGGAGATTTTATTTTCATATATAACTCTTGCTCCTTACACTTTTTTAAAGGTGGAAAGTGCATTCATTGTTCATTTCCATCACTGAAAACCCATATGTTCACAAACTAAAGGAGATTTGATATTTTAGAACATCATTTTGATTAACTCAGGCAAAAGCATGATTTTTTTTTCCCCTTTGACTTATTTAGGCCATTTCAATTCTTAATTCTCAGCTTAAACTGTAAACCAGGGGTCCCCAACCCCCAGTACCGGTCCATGGCCTGTTAGGAACTGAGTCACACAGCAGGATGTGAGTGGCAGTCCAGCAAGCATTACCAACTGAGCCCTGCCTCCTGTCAGATTAGCTGCAGCATTAGATTCTCATAGAAGTGTGAACCCTATTGTGAACTGCGCACAAGAGAGATCTAGGTTAGGCACTCCTTATGAGAATCTAACTAATGCCTGATGATCTGAGGTGGAACAGTTTCATCCTCAAACCATCCTCCCACCACCACATCTATGGAAAAATTGTCTTCCACAAAACTGGTCCCTGGTGCCAAAAAGATTGGGGACTGCGGCTGTAAACACACAATCTGGTGTAAAGGAACTCAGAAATTCACTGTCACTTCTTTCCTCTGTGTTTCTTTGAGTCTGGTTGGAGTCATTGCTTCTCTTTTCCCAACTCTATTTAAAATATACTCCTGGCTGAAATTAATGTTTCAACAATTAGTTTAGCTAAACTCCCAAAACAATTTAAAAGATTTATCTCTCTATTTAGGACTAAGTGCCTAGATTAAGCTTTTTACTTCTTTCTGATGCTCCCTGCAATGTATACAAATACAACCCCTACTTTCAATTCTCCACATCCCTCCCACCATCAGAGCCCTGGTGATGGATAGAAATTAATGAGATAAATTGTGAAAGCCACAGGATGGAGAGGCTATCTAATTTTCTCAGCTAATGGACACTTGAAAGACTATTAGGAGCTTTGCTAATGTTATGAGTACATGAATAAAGAAGGGCTCTCTGGCCTGGTGTGGTGTCCATAATCCCAGCACTTTGGGAGGCTGACACGCTCAGATCACCTAAGGTCGGGAGTTCAAGACCAGCCTGGCCAACATGGTGAAACCCTGTGTCTACTAAAAATACAAAAGTTAGCTGGGTGTGGTGGCGTGCACCTGTAGTCCAAGCTACTCAGGAGGCTGAGGCAGGAGAATTGCTTGAACCTGGGAACCTGGGAGGCAAAGGATGTAGTGAGTCAAGATCATACCACTGCCCTCCAGCCTGGGCAACAGAGCAAGACTCCATCTCAAAAAAAA
>NW_016811564.1:0-2494 GCF_001698545.2 Rhinopithecus bieti | reverse complement strand
TCTTTTAGATTCCAGGCTGGGACCCTGTTACAAGACACACATTAACAGGAGACAAACAAACATATTTATTAATATATATCTCATATATACAGTCATGTACCACATAATGACGTTTTGGTCAACAATGGACCACATATACGATGGTGGTCCCATAAGATTATAATGGAGCTGAAAAATTCCTATCACCTACTGACCTCATGGCTGCCATAATGTCATAGCTCAACACATTCCTCATGTGTCTGTGGTAATGCTGGGTTAAACAAACCTGCTGTACTGCCAGTCGTATAGAAGTCTAGCACATACAATTACGTATAGTACATAATACTTCATAATGGTAAGAAATTATGTTACCAGTTTGTGTATATATTATACTATGCTTTTTTATTTTAAAGTATACATCTTCTACTTATTAAAAAAAATTAAAAAGTTAACTGTAAAACAGCCTTAGGCAGGTCCTTCAGGAAATATTTCGGAAGAGGGCATTGTTATCATAGGAGATGGCAGCTCCACGCATGTTATTGCCTCTGAAGATCTTCCAGTGGAACAAGATGTAAAGGTGAAACACAGTGATATTGATGTTCCTAACCCTGTGTAGGCCTAGGCTAATGTGCATGTTTGTCTTCATTTTTAACCAAAAAGAGTTTAAAAAGTAAAAAAAAAAAAAAAAAAATAGAAAGATTTGGGAAGCTGAGGCGGGTGGATCACAAGGTCAGGAGTTCAACACCAGCCTGACCAACATGGTGAAACCTCGTCTCTACTAAAAATACAAAAATTAGCCAGGCATGGTGGCATGCGCCTGTAATCCCAGCTACTCAGGAGGCTGAGGCAGGAGAATCACTTGAACCTGGGAGGCGGAGGTTGCAGTGAGCTGAGATAGCGCCACCACACTCCAGCCTGGGCAACGAGAGTGAAACTCCGTCTAAACAAGAAAGAAAGAAAGAAAAGGAAGAAAAGAAAAGAAAAAAGAGAAGAAAAGAAAAGAAAGAAAGAGAAGGAAGGAAGGAAGGAAGGAAGGAAGGAAGGAAGGAAGGAAAAAAAGAGAAAGAAAGAAAGAAAGAAAGAAAGAGAAAGAAAGAAAGAAAGAAAGAAAGAAAGAAAGAAAGAAAGAAAGAAAGAAAGAAAGAAAGAAAGAAAGAAAGAAAAGAAAAGAAAAAAGAAAGAAAGAAAAAGAAAGAAGGAAGAAAGGAGGGAGGGAGGGAGGAGAGCTTATAGAATAAGGATATAAAGAAAAAAAAGGTCGGGTGCAGTGGCTCACACCTGTAATCCCAGCACTTTGGGAGGCAGAGGCGGGCAGATCATGAGGTAAGGAGATTGAGACCATCCTGGCTAACGTGGTGAAACCCCGTCTTTACTAAAAATACAAAAAAATTAGGCGAGCGTGGTGGCAGGCACCTATAGTCCCGCCTACTCGGGAGGCTGAGGCAGGAGAATGGTGTGAATGGCGTGAACCCAGGAGGCGGAGCTTGCAGTGAGCCAAGATCACCCCACTGCACTCCACACTCCAGCCTGCGCGACACAGCCAGACTCCGTCTCAAAAAAAAAAAAAAGAAAAGAAAATATTTTGTACAGCTGTAAAATGTGTCTATGTTTTAAGCTTAGTGTTTTACAAAAGAATCAAAAGTTAAAAAAATTGAAAAGTTTAAAAGTAAGAGTTATTGTAACCTAAGTTTAATTTATTATTGAAGAAAAACTATTTTAATGAATTTAGTGTAACCTAAGTGTACAGTGTTTATAAAGTCTACAGTAGTGTACAGTAATGTCCTAGGCTTTCACATTCTGTCACTGCTCACTCACTGACTCACCCAGAGCAAATTCCAGTCCTGCAAGCTCCATTCATGGTAAGTGCCCTATGCAGGTGTGCCTTTTTTTTCTTTTATACTGTATTTTTATTGTACCTTTTCTATGTTTTGATACAACAAATACTTACCATTATGGTACAGTTGCCTACAATATTCAGTACAGTATCATGCTGTACAGGTTTATATCCCAGGAGCAATAGGCTGTACTGTATAAGCTAGGTGTGTATTAAGCTGTACCATCTAGGTACAATGACAAAAACACCTAGTGATACATTTCTCAAAACATATTTGTATCATTAAGTGATGCATGACTGTACATGGGAGGAACTCAGGGAAATGAGTAGCTTAAAGAGGTGGCTTAGAATTTGGATTTAACAGGACTTTTTCAAAGGTTTTTCAGAAACTTTGGAACTGGCAGATGACATGGCCATTGATATTCCCCATATTTGGTTGTACCTTGCTGAACTGGTGACCCCCATGTTAAAAGAAGGCGGAATCTCCATGAGAGAACTTACCACAGAATTTAGCAAACCTTTACTTCCTGTTGGAAGAGCTGGGGTCTTGCTTTCTGAAATATTACACCTACTATGCAAACAAATGAGCCATAAGAAAGTGGGAGCCTTATGGAGGGAGGCTGACCTCAGCTGGAAGGACTTTTACCAGAAGGAGAAGATGTACATAATTTTCTTTTGGAG
>NW_016811563.1:0-755 GCF_001698545.2 Rhinopithecus bieti | reverse complement strand
AAGGAGAAATAAAGACTTTCCCAGACAAACAAAAGCTGAGGGATTTCATGCATACCAGACCTGTCCTATAAGAAATGCTAAAGGGAGTACCTCAATCAGAAAGAAAAGGACATTAATGAGCAGTAAATAACCACCTGAAGGTACAAAATTTACTGGTAATAGTAAGTACACAGAAAAACACAGAATATTATAACACTGTAATTGTGGTGTGTAGACTACTGTTTTCCTAAATAAAAGTTTACACTGAACCACTCAAAAATAATAGCTATAACAACTTTTCAAGACATAGTACAATAAGATATAAGTAGAAACAACAAAAAGTTAACAGTAGGGCTGGGTGCAGTGGCTCATGCCTGTAATCCCAGCACTTCGGGAGGTCAAGGCAGGCTGATCATTTGAGGTTGGGAGTTTGAGACCAGCCTGGATCAACATGGTGAAATCCCGTCTCTACTAAAAATACAAAAATTAACCAGATGTGGCAGCGGACGCCTGTAATCCCAGCTACTCAGTAGGTTGAGGCGGGAGAATAGCTTGAACCCAGGAGGCAGAAGTTGCAGTAAGCCAAGACCGTGCCACCGCACTCCAGCCTGGGTGACAGAGCAAGACCCTGTCTCAAAAAAAAAAAAAAAAAACTTAAAATTGAGGGGACAAAGTTAAGGCACAGAGTTTTAATAGTTTTCTCTTTGCTTGTTTGTTTATGCAAACAGTGTTAATTTGTTATCAGATTAAAATAATGAGTTATAAGATAGTATTTG
>NW_016811562.1:0-756 GCF_001698545.2 Rhinopithecus bieti | reverse complement strand
TTTTGAAAAAAGGCTACCAAGAGACATTCAGAAGTAAAGGGAGGGCTCTGGTGAAAAAGGAAACATCTTCAGAGAAAAACTGGAAAGAAGATTTCTGTGAAACTGCTTTGTGTTAGATATATTTATTCATCTTGCATAGTTAAAACTTTCTTATTACACAGTTTGGAAACTCCGTCATGTACGGATCCACGAAGGGACATTCTGGAGAATATTCAGCCCTATGGTGAAAGAGGAGATATCTGCAGATAAAAACTGGATAGAAGCTTTCTGAGAAACTACTTTGTGATGTATGCATTCCATTCAGGGAGTGATACCTCCTTTCTCAACAGGCAGTGTTTGCACACAGTTCCTGTGAAGCTGAAAAAGTGATATTTCAGTTCACATTGAGGACTATGGCGAATAGTGAAATATACTGAAATAAAATCGAGGAAGAAGCGTTCCAAGAATCCGCTCTACGATATGTGCATTCAATTCACAGTGTTAATGCTTACTCTATGTTGCCGAGTTTTGAAACCCTGTCTTTGAAGAATCTGTGAAAGGATATTTAGTGAATCCCAGAGGCTTGTGGTCAGTGAGGTATTGTCTTCCGATGAAACTTGCAGAGAAAATTTCTGAGCAACTGCTTTGGAAATGTGTGTATTCATCTCAAAGAGTTAAACAATTCTTTGGATTGAGCAACTTGAAGTCACTCTTTTGTGGCATCCGAGGAAGGACATTTGGGAACGATCCTTAGAATATGAAGAAAGAAATATACTC
>NW_016811561.1:0-925 GCF_001698545.2 Rhinopithecus bieti | reverse complement strand
AGGAAAGGAAGCGAGCAGCAGTTCTTAAAGTGTGGCTCAGGGACCCCTGAGACCCTTTCAGGAGATCTGTGAAATCAAAATGATTCTCACGATAGTACTAAAACATGGCTTTTTCACTCTTATGTGTACAATGGACTTTTCCAAAAACTCCAGGACATGTGATATTGCAACAGACTGAAAGCAGAAGCTTCCATGAGGACCCAGCTATCTTCTGTTAAGCTGGACATTAAAGAGATGTGCAACACAGCAAAATCATGCCAGTTTTCTCTCTCTCTCTTTTTTTTTTAAAGATGGAGTCTCACTCTGTTGCCCAGGCTGGAGTGCAGTGGCACGATCTTGGCTCACTGCAACCTCCGCCTCCCGGGTTCAAGCAATTCTGCCTTAGTCTCCCTAGTAGCTGGGACTACAGGCGCGCGCCAGCACGCCCGGCTAATTTTTGTATTTTTGGTAGAGACAAGGTTTCACCACATGGCCAGGATGGTCTTGAACTCCTGACCTCATGATCTGCCCACCTGGGCCTCCCAAAGTGCTGGGATTACAGGCGTGAGCCCCCATGTCTGGCTGTCATTACATTTTTTCTTTGGAAACTATAGTCATTTTTCATTAAAATGTTATTTATGTTAATGTGTAATGAGTTTTTATTGTTATAAGATGAATTCGTAAATAAACCTTTAAAGACTTCTCAGTTTTGGCTGGGCACAGTGGTTCACACCTGTAATCCCAGAACTTTGAGAGGCTGAGGTGGGCAGATCACGAGGTCAGGAAATCGAGACCATCCTGGCCAACATGGTGAAACCCCGTCTTTAATAAAATTACAAAAATTAGCTGGGCGTGGTGGTGCTTGCCTGTAATCCCAGCTACTTAGGAGGCTGAGGTTTGAGGATCGGGCGACCCCCGGGATCTGCGGTTATGGCCCCATGAATAA
>NW_016811560.1:0-2915 GCF_001698545.2 Rhinopithecus bieti | reverse complement strand
CATGAATCTTATCAAAGCAGTATATTAACTTGTATACAGAATAATATTATTTTAAATCAAATGAAAATGAGTAAGAAAAGAATCTTCATTTCATTGCAAGTGGTGATTACTCTTAAGTAAAAATTGCACCTTTTGCTCATCTAGACCTTTGGCTTAGGAGAAGCAACATTTGATAACATTTATTCACTTTTAATAAAATTATGTCATATAGATACTTGCTGTTAATTTTGGGTTGGGAAAGAAATATCTAAAACCTCTCTTAATTGTGTAACTCCTTGTGCATTTTGACCCCAAAATTATCCTTACCTTATTCAGCGCCGTGTCATGTAGAGCACAATCAAAGGGCACCACCTTCTTAGGAAGATATGTAGGGAGCCTTTCATACATGTAGACACAAAGCATGAGCATTAGGATTGGATTTGGGTCACAGATGTCTGTGGCCTAGTTTCAAAGAAGATAAATTGAAATTAGAGGATGCATTAGTTAGAGTTCTACATAGGTAGAGAACCAATAGGATATATATCTGTATATATGCACACGCACACACACACACACACATATATACATATATATATGAATGGGAATTTATTAGGAAGAATTGGCTGAACAATCACAAAGGCAAAGTCCCACAATAGGCTGGCTACAAACTGCAGAATGACAGAAGCCAACAGGGGCTCCCAGGGAAGCCAGAAGCATGGCTCAGGCCAAGTCCCAAATCCCCCAAACCAGGGAAGCTACAGTGCAGGCCCCATTCTGAGGCGGAAGACGGAAAGCCCAAAGGAGGCTGCTGGTGTAAGTCCTAGAGTCCAAAGGCTGAAAAACCTGGAATCAGATGTCCAAGGGCAGAAGGAGAAAAAAATGCATCCTGCTCCCAAAGGGAGAAAGAGATCATGACAAAAATAAAAAAGAACAAACAAACAAAAAAACAAGCAAACTGAATATCCCCCTTCTTCTGCCTCTTTGTTCTGGCCACTGCCACAGCCAGTCAGATGGTACCAACCCACACTGAGGACATATCTTCCTTTCTCAGTCCACTGACTCCTGCAACTATCTCCTTTGGAAACACCCTTACAGACACACCTAGAAACAAAACTTTGTCAGCCATCTTGGCATCCTTCAATCCAGTCAAATTGACACCTAATATTAATCATCAAATAAGATAAATAGATAAAAATATAAAAAGAGGAAAAGCATAGTAAATCAATTATTGAATTACTTTTAAACACTTAAAATATTTGTGATTGGCAATGAGACTGAAATATAGATACAGCAATAATACTGCTCTGAATCAGAAGAGCTTGACCTAAGTGTTAAAAAATAAATGTGTCCTAAGCAGATCACTGACCTTGTACCCTCAGACTCTGTAAAAGCTAGCCGGAACTCAGAAGAACACTATACTCTAGAAATTATGACTAATGTGACTATTACTCCGGAAGTTAAAGATGGCAAGAGATTTTCAAGCAAAAGCCCATAGAACCAATGGCACATTAAATGGGCTTTATAGAATGCTTGAACTTCAAATATGCTGTGTTTGATGTGAGGAAAAGGGTATATTTTTTCAGAAAAGCAAATTACTATAGGATGAGGAGTTAGAGAAGCATAGTGTTTGTTCAGTAAAGAAGTTCCATTTGGGTCATGCATAAGAAAAGATGGGACAATTAGTGAGAAAAAAGACTAAGGAGTGCCAGACTACATTGTGGAGGTCTTAGATGGCAAGGTGAGGGACTTGATTTCTGAACGAGAAATAACATAAGAGCAACAATTCAGGCAGATCAGGTAAGATGGAAGTTGAAGAAGTACTTTTCCCAGAACAGATAAATAATAAGGCAGAGGATGTAATTACTCTGATAAACAAAATACATTAGTAATGATTACCGGAGTATATTTGAGATAAAATCCAAAATTACAGCTCTATGATATCAGGACAATAAATATAGCCAGAACGTAAGCGGAAGCCAAAAAGTAGAGTCAGGAACAGAAGAAGATAGAAGCAGTGGGAAAAAGTTATTCACAGCACAAAAGTATTGGGGTTGGTGTGAGGGATTTGAAGACATAAAAAACACCATTAATAGACAAACAACTCTGTCAGTGTCAATATACAACGAGCTCTCTGTACTTCCACAAAATGGAAATGAAGGTCTGCTATGACTTAATGGCACATACTCAAGTTAGCAACTGAACAGCATCTGAGCCTGGCCTAGAAATACAAATAGTGTGAAAACAAAGGAGACCCAGTGTGCTATGTGGAACTAATGCACTTGTTCTGAAATTTGGCAGCAGTTTTTAGAGAATAATGATAGCCCCACTGGTGATCTGCTAGTCCACATTTCCTCATGCTCTCTTATTCTTCTTGGGAAAATAGAAGGGTTTGTTCTTTCTTGTTTTGTTAATTAGAAGTAAGGCTTACTAACGAAGGTACCTGGGCAGAAGACTGACAGAAAGAAAACTGGCCTGCCTTAGCAGGGTAGAAAGCTAACTGTGAGTATAATATGAGGAAAACTTGGAAATATACCAGGACCATAAAGTTTCTCATCAGTATTTTGTGGTCTCACATTCTTTAATAAAGATGACATTAGTAAATAGATGTAGAAAAATGATTTAAGATAAGAACAAAATTTAAAAAGGCAGAGCTTAATCGTCACATCCATTTTGAAGCCTAAGAAGGTAATTTTTAAGTGAAGAATGTGTACCTCTGCTGGACCCTGTGTTTGGAATCAGCCTGTAGGGTATGATCCGAAGAGGGCTATCTAGGGTGACGGGAGGTGTGTTTACTGGGGAAAAGAGTAGTATTAATGGCAGAACACTCTGGGCTCAAGTCTAGGATGAACCAAAGTCTTTTAAACCATGTTTTAGTGTATACCCCATAAAATGGTATTAATAGCAATATAAAATTTATTTTAAAAGCTAAACTTTGA
>NW_016811559.1:0-784 GCF_001698545.2 Rhinopithecus bieti | reverse complement strand
AGAAAGTTTCCTTCTGGTTTTCATCGCAGGGTATTTCTTTTTCAACATATTCTTAACAGCATTCCCAAATGACCTTTCTAAGGTTCCACAGAAACAGTGATTTCAAACTGCTCAATTCAAGTAATAATTTAACTGTATGAGATGAACACACACATCACAAGCAGTTGCTCCAAAAGCTTCTCTCCAGCTTTCATCGGAAGACGTTTCTGTTCTCACCACAAGCCTGCGGGCAACATTTAATATTTCTTCACAGATTCCTCAAAGACAGTTTCCAAACTTGGCAACGTAGTGTAAGCTTTAATTCTCTGAAATGAATGCCCAGGTCAGAGAGCAGTTTCTTGGAATGCTTCTTTCTGGGTTTTATTTCAGCATATTTCACTTTTCGCCATAGTCTTCAATGCGCTGAAAAATTTCACATTTTCAGATTCACAGGAAGAGTGTACAAACACTGCCTTATGAGAAAAGTGTTATAACTCCCTGAGTGGAATGCACACATCACAAAGCAGTTTCTCAGAAAGCTTGTCTCCACTTTTTATCTGAAGATATCTCCTATTTCCCCACAGGCCTGATTGTGCTCCCGAATGTCTCTTCGTGAATCCGTCCATGAGGCAGTTTCAAAACTGCGTAATAGAAAGAAAGTTTTATTTATGTGAGATGAATAGACATATCTATCACAGAGAAGTTTTACAGAAATCTTCTTTCCAGTTTTTGTCCATGGATATTTCCTTTTACACGATAGCAGTCCATATACTCCCGAATTTCCCCTGGTGGCGTTCTCTCCAAA
>NW_016811558.1:0-326 GCF_001698545.2 Rhinopithecus bieti | reverse complement strand
TGCCATGCTGCCCAGGCTGGTCTTGAACTCCTGGGCTCAAGTGATCCTCTTGCCTTGGCATCCCAAAATGCTGGGATTACAGGCATGCGTCACCATGCCCAGTCTTCTTTAGTTTTTTTAGACATGTTTTTATTCAGTTATTTGCTCATACTTATAAGCTGACTTAAAGTTTTTGTCTAGTAAGTCCAACATCTGGGCTTCCCCAGGGAAGGTTTCTAATGATTGCTTTTTGAAAAATGTGTACGGGCCATAGTTTCCTGTTTCTTTGTGTGCCTTATAAATTTGTGTTGAAAACTTGGTATTTAAAATAATATAATGTTGCCAAT
>NW_016811557.1:0-291 GCF_001698545.2 Rhinopithecus bieti | reverse complement strand
CATCACCATCACCATCATCATCATCATTATCTCCAGCCCAGGCTATGTTCACAATACTCATTATCACCATCACCATCATCATCATCATCATTATCTCCAACCCAGGCTGTGTTCACAACACTCATTGTCAGCATCACCATCATCATCATCATCATCTCCAGCCCAGGCATGTTCACAACACTCATCATCACCATCACCATCACCATCATCATCATCATTATCTCCAGCCCAGGCTGTGTTCACAACACTCATCATCACCATCACCATTATCACCATCACCATCATCTCCAA
>NW_016811556.1:0-1059 GCF_001698545.2 Rhinopithecus bieti | reverse complement strand
CAGGATTCCCAATCCTCTATAAGAAGAACAGTATAACCCTATGAATGGAAGGCACACGTCACAAAGCAGCCCCTCGGAAATCTTCTCTCCAGTATCTATCTGAAGATATTTCCGTTATCACCATAAGCCTCAAAGAGCTACCGAGTATCCCTTAGTTGACTAATCTAAAACAGCGTTAGAATATTGCTCAATGAAAACAGAAGCTTAACTGTGCAAGTGGAATTCAGGTGATGTAGAGCAGTTTCACAGAAGTCTCCTTCCGGTTTTCATCAAAGGGTATTTCTTTTTAGCATATTCTTAAATGTGTTCCCTAATGTCCTTTCTCAAGTTCCACAGAAACAGTGATTTTAAACTGCTCAATCCAAAGAACGAGTTACCTCTATGAGATGAGAACACGTAACACAAGCAGTTACTCCAAAACTTCTCTCCAGTTTTCATCGGAAGACGTTTCCTTTCTCACCACAAGCCTTCGGACGCCACTTAATATCCCTTCACAGATTCCTCAAAGACAGAGTTTCCAAACTGAGCAACATAGTGTAGGCCTTAACTCTCTGAAGTGAAGGCACATGTCAGAGAGCCGTTTCTTAGAATCCTTCTTTCTGGGTTGTATTTCCGGATATTTAACTTTTCGCCGTCGTCTTCAATGCACTGCAAATATCACTCTTTCAGTTTTAAAAGAACAGTGTTCAAACACTGCCTTATGAGAAAAAAGGTATAACTACCTGAGTGGAATGCATATATCACAAAACAGTTTCTCAGAGAGCTTGTCTCCAGTTTTTATTTGAAGATATCTCCTTTTTCACCATAGTCCTGAATGTCCTCCCAAATGTCCCTTCATGAATCCGCCCATGACACAGTTTCAAAACTGCATAATAGTAAGAAAGTTTTATCTATGTGAGAGGAATAGACACATCTATCCCAAAGCAGTTTCACAGAAAATTTCTTTCCAGTTTTGTGTGAGGATATTTCCTTTTCACCATAGCCGTCCATATACTCCCGAACGTCCCCTGGTAACTTTTCTACAAGCGGGATTCCCCTATCCCGTATGAGAAGAAAAGC
>NW_016811555.1:0-1065 GCF_001698545.2 Rhinopithecus bieti | reverse complement strand
TGGGATTCCCAATCCTCTATGAGAAGAACAGTAAAACCCTATGAATGGAAGGCACACATCATAAAGCAGCCCCTCGGAGATCTTCTCTCCAGTATCTATCTGAAGATATTTCCGTTTTCACCATAAGCCTCAAAGAGCTACCGAGTATCCCTTAGTTGAGTAATCTAAAACAGCATTAGAATATTGCTCAATGAAAACAGAAGCTTAACTGTGCAAGTGGAATTCAGGTGATGTAGGGCAGTTTCACAGAAGTCTCCTTCCAGTTTTCATCGAAGTGTATTTCTTTTTAGCATATTCTTAAATGTCTTCCCTAATGTCCTTTCTCAAGTTCCACAGAAACAGTGACTTTAAGCTACTCAATCCAAAGAATGCGTTACCTCTATGAGATGAGAACACGTAACACAAACAGTTACTCCAAAAGCTTCTCTCTAGTTTTCATCGGAAGACATTTCCTTTCTCACCACAAGCCTTTGGACGCCACTTAATATCCCTTCACAGATCCCTCAAAGACAGAGTTTCCAAACTGGGCAGCATAGTGTAATCTTTAACTCTCTGAAGTGAAGGCACATGTCAGAGAGCCGTTTCTTAGAATGCTTCTTTCTGGGTTGTATTTCTGGATATTTCACTTTTCACCGTAGTCTTCAATGCACTGCAAAATATCACTCTTTCAGTTTTACAAGAACAGTGTTCAAACACTTCCGTATGAGAAAAAAGGTATAACTACCTGAGTGGAATGCATACATCACAAAACAGTTTCTCAAAAAGCTTGTCTCCAGTTTTTATTTGAAGATATCTCCTTTTTCACCGTAGTCCTGAATGTCCTCCCGAATGTCCCTTCACGAATGCTTCTATGACACAGTTTCAAAACTGCATAATAATAAGACAGTTTTATCTATGTGAGAGGAATAGACACATCTATCCCAAAGCAGTTTCACAGAAAATTTCTTTCCAGTTTTTGTGTGAGGATATTTCCTTTTTCACCATAGCCATCCATATACTCCCGAACGTCCCCTGGTAACTTTTCTACAAGCGGGATTCCCCTATCCCGTATGAGAAGAAAAGCAT
>NW_016811554.1:215489-221862 GCF_001698545.2 Rhinopithecus bieti | reverse complement strand
ATAAAAGACAAATAATTTTGTAGGTTAAAAAAAGAAGTATTTTATATTTATATTATAGACATTATAGTGTTATTAAATAAGCACTAAATAAATATGTACTTAAAGAATATATGAATGGCTCTACTCTAGAAGCATTACATGGAAAACACACACACACATATTTTACCTTTTCTCCCTTTTTGGTATGAAAGTTTTATTTTTTCTCCATCATGATTTCTAAAACAAATATTCCATCTCCATTATTTCTTTGAATGTCTTTATCAGATTTAGCAAATCATAGTATGAGTGCTGGTTCATTCCCTTCCTGAGTCTATGGTAAACATAAATAATCCATCGTGGCTTCTTTCTCACTGAGCCAACGTACTTTGTCATTCTGCTCAACACAGAACTCCAGGCACCACCACTAATTGATTGAATTTGTCAGGAAATATGAAACTCCTTTGTTATCCTGGATGTAAATTCAAACTTTCCTTGGTTGTTTTTTTAGGCTTTATTTCCAAACTGACCAACAGACAAGGACCCACGGGGCAAAATAAAGTTGAAGTTCTTTAAACTTCTTCCAGTTTTGTTAGGAAGGGGCAGAAGAGGCAGTGAGTACATCAAGTAATGACTGCTACATATTTTATTAAGACCCTAAGGAATTTATTTTGAAATGAAACACCCAATTATCCTTCATTTGTGCTTTATAAAAATCTCAATTGCATCATATTCCCTCTTAACCTTCTGAAACCTAATCAATCACAGATCTTGAAGGCATGTTCAACAAAACCCTGTAAATTGTTTTCTTCCTTGTTAATAAGGCTCTGTACCTCTTCTAAAGTGAGACAGACAGCACAAGGCCAGGAAAATATCACTTCCAATCTCTTGCTCCTAAAATTAAGTTGGTAACTATGGTCTGTATTTCTAATGAGGTTTTTGGGCATAAAGTAAATTATTTATTATTTCCAGGGAATCTCCACTTGCACAGAAAAAGCATACTTGGAGGGAAATAAATCTCAGAAAACAACCAAAGCATATCCTAGGACTCAGAAATGTACTGGTGGTAAGTTTCTTCGATGATCAGAGAACACACCCACCCAAATCCTCTTTGAGAACTGTGGCTACAGTGCTCTGGTACTTGCTATATAGGTAAAGGATTTCTATTTTAATCTTGTGTACAGATCAGGTCTTGAAAACTCACATCTTATCGTTAAGTTGAGGAGGAAGGCATGCTTCTTAGAAAGGACTTTGGAGGTAGTCTTTTTCCCTGTGTACACTTTAAAAATCTGTGGCCTAATTTCTTAAGGCAATTGACCTAGTGTGCTGCGTATATTAATTGAGATGATACTCCAATTTTGAATCTATTAGTATCTTAGGTTTAAAGAATGTCTCCCAGTGTAGGTGTAATTGAATTCCATATTGCCTCAAGTTTATTCTGGTCCAAGGGAAGAAACTTATATGGGATTTTTATCAACATTTTATTTAGGCTTTTGGTGGTTACTGACCCCTGATGGACTAAATTTTTTTTTTTAATAAAACAAGGGTATATATTCATTGTATTCACTACAAACTGTCTGCTCTTTTGACATGCCCTCATTTGCTTGGTGAATGCATTTTCTTATTTGTTTAATCTGCTAGTTCAGCCTTGAAGAACTGATAGACTGTTTTAACATCAAATAGAAAGCAATGTTCAGCCAACAAATGTTGCCTTTTAACATTGAAGACTCTCTTATTTTATCTGTAAACTGTAAAAAATTCAAGTAGTTGATATTCTCATCTAACCATGAGTTTTAATTTTATTAGTATGTATATCAATAGGCATTTTTATTTGATCTATTAAAATTCCATTGTAATGAAGCTTGTTGTTACATAGTTTCTACCATAGTTTTGAATGAATAGAAAACAGCTTTTGAAACATACAACTTGCACATAAAGAAAAGCTTAATATAATAGATTTAAACTTGAAGGTGAGCAATATTGTCTATTCTAACATCAGCAATATATTAAGGGATTTCACTGTATTTGCTTCTTATCATGTTCACAGCAGTTTATTGTGAAATAAAATAAAATTTCAGGACACTCTAAATTTATGGTGCCAAAGAGGAAGTTAGGCCCTGGAGCCTGAGTTACATAGCGTGTTTGCAATTCTGCTTCTTAGATTATAATTTAACTCTCGTCTTTAACATTCTTGTTCTGTAAATGACTAAAAGAGACAGAAGCCAGATCTCCCCTCTTCCAATCACAGTTCTTTGTTATAGATTAACTCTCTCCTTTATTGTCCTGTACCTAACTCAGACCAGATGCCGCACAAGATTCCATGACAGTTACATCTTCAGTATGGAATGTTAAAAATGCCTTTCCCACAAGAAAAAGACCACCTCAGCTAATTAGATCATTGTAACTATGCATTAAGACTTACATAGAAAGATGTTGAAATTCTGTTAAACTTCTCTAGCTTTGTCTATATAAGTGATTCCAAACTTCTGGGCTCCAAAACATTGACTTCCATTTTTTGTAATCTGTTCTTCTTGTATAGTCTATCCTTGAGTTTTGTGTTTGAATAAACTCTCTTTAAACTAGATTCTGAACCTTTTGATTATTTTAGGTTAATATTTTGGTGACGCAAGGGGACCAGAAGCAAGCCTCCTGTGATCCCTGTCATTTTGCCCACAGTTAGAGACTTGGTCCCAGCATGAATGGTTTTTGTTCATCTGACCTTGCCAGAGCCAGTGGGCATCCGTTGAGGCTCCTTTCAGATTTCAAATCTCCCTGATTTTGATTTGAGATTCAGACTGTATTTAAGCAACCTAATTCACAATCAATGGAGTTGGAATTGAAGTTCTGCTTTTAAGATAGGAGCTTCATTGGTTGTTTTCTAGAGATTTTGCTGACTGCAGATTTGGGATTTTCAATTTTTACTGAGGGTTTGAATGTCTTTCTTGCTAGAGTTTGCATTTTCTGTTGTATGAAATTTGGTCAAGGAGAAACAACTTCTTTTTAAAAACAAAAAGTGAAATAATTGTGGCTTAAGGGAAAATTTGTAATCTTTAAAACTGGTCAGATTCTGAAGCTTGATTCAGTTGACAAATCTAATCTTTCTCCTTGAATGATCAAAATTTCTCCTACAAGATCTTTTTGGACATTCAAAAGGCAAATCTAAATTATGAACTATTATACTTCTAAAGGAGAGATCTATCTTTAAAAACTACAGTTAGATTTATGTATAATATTTATGGTGTTACCTCCCATCAATATCTAGAAAAATGGTTTTACTTAAGCTGTGAAGACCCAAAACTAAAATAGTGAAAATGGGGTACCTTGGAAATACCTACATTCATTTATCTGCATGTTTAATTAAAAACAAAAGCTGGTGACCGGGCGTGATGGCTCACGCCTGTTATCCCAGCACTTTGGGAAGTCAAAGCGGATGGATCATCTGAGGTCAGGAGTTTGAGACCAGCCTGCCCAACATGGTGAAACCCTGTCTCTACTAAAAATACAAAAAAGTAGCCGGGTGTGGTGGCAGACACCTGTAATCCCAGCAACTGGGGAGGCTGAGGCAGGAAAATCACTTGAACCCGGGAGGCGGAGGTTGCAGTGAGCCAAGATCGCTCCACTGCACTCCAGCCTGGGTGACAAGAGTGAAACTCCATCTCAAAAACAAAACAAAACAAAACAAACAAACAAAAAAACAAAAGCTGGCTATAAAATAAAAACAAAACAACTGAGAGAGCTATTTTCAATGGTACTTAGAAGCTTCTAAAAGACATTCTGATAAAGTCATTTCTTTACAAGAGATTGCCTAAAATTATTTCTAAATTTAAAAAGGCATTCAAAGCTTTCTCCCTTTTATTTCCAACTGCTCCTTCTTTTACCTCTATGATCTGAACTTACCTCTTCCAGCCTGTTCCCTCAACTCCCACACATCTCTTAGGCAAATTTTTGGAATTCCATATTGCACTCTTTTCTTTCTCTCAAAAGGGGAAAATGTATTTAAATTTGGACCAGAGGGAACAGAGTTGCTACAGAATGAAAATGAAACTACTGAAATTACAAACTACAGATCCAACAATTTTTTTTCTAAACTGGAATTAATAAATGACACTTAATGATTTATTGACCCAATATCAGATGACATCCTTTAAATGCTCTGCTCTTAAAGATGTAAAGGTTAACATGTCTGTAAAATGTTAACATTCAAGGGATTAGCTAAGCAACATTACAGCTGAACTCAGATCTGAAACAAGTTAAAATCCTTTAAATCTCAAAGTTCCCTCTTTGGATCCCCTGTAGGACTTAAAGAAAAGCATTCCAAGCTGCAGTCTATGGCTAAGATTCTGTGCTGCTATGACTGTGACCCAGGATCAATTCCCTGTCAGGGAACCAGTCTCATTTGTTTTAAATTATTCATATGACTCTTTATCTTTGGAGTACCCATTTATTATTGATTTTTTTTTCTATTCCATGGACAGATTTTCATATCTGGTCTCTCCATCTGTGGGGCATACAAGGCTTCTGGACCTTCATGCATAGGCACTTAGCTGACAAGCTGAGATCGTAGAAAATATAGCCAGACAGAAATGTGACGTGTACTCCATTTGCAACTAGCAAAACTTTGCTTTCTTTGAGCTGTCTTTGGGGTGATTCTATATCTTGTGGGGATTTCTTGGCACCTCTTTGGAGATGCCAAAGTCATAAACTTTAAGACATATTGGTTTGTGAGTCACTTGAAAAAATACTCTTGGTTTAAACTAGAAAAAAAAGCTGGATAAAGTGTTTATAAAAGATAGGACTTCAGGCAAAGTATCTTTGTTTCTTTTCAGAGTTATCTATACTGAGTACAGATATAGAAAATGCTTTCTTTGCCTTAGCGATTAAAAGGCTACACCCTGACGTCAATAATCTAACCAATAAATAAATAAATAGAGAAGCAAAGCTGAAAAGACCACCTAAGTGTAGACTGGCCTCCAAAATATGATTTTCTGACATTTAACTGGCTATTTTGAAATTCTGTATAAAAGAAAAAATTACATTTATAAAGAAAATCTCCATTTGTAAGAGCATCTCCCTCCTGTACCTAAACTACTAGAAACTTTTACAGTGAGGAAGACATTGGCTTAAAGTTTATATAATTTACCATTCTTAAGACAATTTTCTCAACAATTTCGTCTTGATTGAATCTTTACCTATTCCCTTTTTTGTGTGAACAAATAATGGTGTTTAGATCTAATTTCTGTGCCTTTGGGATGTAAATGTTCACCTAAAAATCATGTCTTTGGACATGCAAATTGAGGACTGACTAACTAACAATTGCTTAGGCCTTGATAGTCTAAAGGGAGAGAAAAACTATTTAAAAGTTGGTAAATGAAGAAGATTATAAAGCTATAAGATCTACTTCTGTCTGTGTGCCTATATGTCTGTATATTTATATGTGTCATGAGTATGTGATATTTCACTATCAAAATAAGGGAAAGAACTTTAATTAATTGGCTTAAAAGAAAATTAAGTACATAAATATGTTATCAGAAAAATAGAAACTAACTCAAATGTCTTCTAGTTCACATGATTTTAGTAATCTTGGCAAGTAGAACTAGTTTTAAAATTGTTGCCAAAATAACATGAAAATGTCTTCAGAATTGTTAGCATTAAATATAATTCAGACATTTTGCCAGGGTCTACTGGTCAGACAGTGAAACACTGTTTCTAATAGTATTTTAAGGTCATGAACCTGGTCATTTTGTTATATTTTTGATACTTGCTTGACTTGGCTGTGAGCTAAATTAATTATATATGTAATTAAATACTAGATATGGGAAAAACGGTCTTGTCTGCAAATATAAAAAAGATGTATTTTAAAAAAAACAAAAACACAAAAAAGTGTTTTTTTTAGTAAAACGTTAATTTGTCTAGTTTAAGAGGTTATTTAAAATTGTTTTAAATTAAAGGGCTATGATATAAACAAAACTAAAAGGATCTAAAATGTTGGAGAAAGGAATAAATAGAAAAATTTTTTTAAGAAGTTATAAAAGGTTTATGAAAGTCTTATATGGTCAAAGTTGGTTGAGATTGGATGGATTTCTTTTTAAGGTTTTATTAAAATTGACTTTAGTATTGATAATACACTAATACAAAAGTAAAATTTGGTTTCCTCCTTTGAACAAGATTTTTGTGTAGCATTAACAAAAAAATAGTAAGAAAAATTGTGCTTACCTTTTGCATGAACTGCAAAAAAATTTGGACAGAGGAAGAGACAGATTCTGTTGGTCTCACGTTGTGTTTATTAGGACTTTGTTTAATAAATTTGATCTCCTTTCTATCAAAGATTAAAAGTTTTTATTTTTTGTGAAAACTTTACATGATCACTTTGGCTAAATGACTGACTTTTTTTTCTTTT
>NW_016811554.1:210582-215425 GCF_001698545.2 Rhinopithecus bieti | reverse complement strand
CTTTGTAACCCAAACTAACTTGTAAGTAACAAAAGAAACCCTTATAAGTCCAAGAGAGGCAAATTTAGACTTGAATGAACTCTTTTAAAAGAAATGCTTACCCTTTTGATTACTTTAGGTTGACATTTCAATAGACAATAAAGATGTAATGCTATCAAACATCACTTTACTTTAGCCTGACATTTGATCCTAAACTTTTGAGACAGTCAGAATTCATTTAGAATGATTATGACTTTCATTTCCAAGATACAAGACTTCGAAAAGTCTGCTGTCTTGTTCTGATGATCTGTTCCTCCATCAATAAAGTGTGGATAGCCTTCTGAAGTTATAATCAGACATAAATGTAGAAACATGGAAAGCAGGTAATACAGCATCTGCTACACCAGGTGATCCCCTTGCTAATAATGAGCAGCCACATTGCCTCCTGCCGTTTCCTCACTCCTGTCCTTAGGCTTTACCCTAACTGTCCTCTCTATGCCCAGATCATGACATGGCTGGCTCCTTTCAACATTCAGCTCTCACTTCATCAGCAAGGTAACCACCCAATCTCTTGTATTCCCCATTCCTAATTAGGTTGTGCCACATTAATCCATTTTATGGTTCTCTTAGTCCTTACCACGGAACACAATTACCTTGTTTGTCTGTTTACTTGTTTCTTTTCTGTCCTATCTTTATAGAAGAGAAGATCCTGGAGAGTAGAAATGTTGACTGTTTCACTGAATCTCCAGAGCCTAGAAAGGTGCATGATAATAGGCATCAAATGAATGAATAAATGATAGTCCTCACCCCTTTCCTTTCACTGAGTCCATTGCCATTTTAAAAGAAGGCAGAATTATCTCTTTAGGGTTACATTTACCCATGCATGAATAGATTGCTAGAAATTCATAAACAGATAAAACAAGGCAAAAAGGTACATATCTATTTGATTGTACTGATGAAAAGTAAACATATTAATATATCTGAGGTAAAAGATTTATTTCATTTATTCAGTCAACAAACCTTTTGAGTACCTATTATATCCTTAGGATTGGGCTAGCTGCAAAGGTTAAAATGCATAAAACTATAAATCATATAGTTTAAAAAACACCTAATTGTCAGAGTAAACCACTTGTGTGTTTAATCTGTTGCCTTTTAGCCAGCTATACTGTTAATGCTATTAAAATGCTAAAATGCTATCTAAGCCCAGTGTTAAGGGATTCTGTGGAAGAAATCCTAACACAAAGAAATTTAACAACAGTAATATTTGAGCTGGGCTTTTAAGATTGAATAGAGGTTTTCAGATCGGGGAAAGGAGAAAGAGCACTCAGGTAAAGCAAGTAGCATGAGCAAAGGTCCAGAAGGGCCCTGGCACTCTATGTGCTGAGGGCAGGGAAGGTGGTTGGGAGAAATCCGCTAATAACCTTCAAGGCTGAACAAGCACAGCAGGGAGTGAGCAGGACTGGAAAGATAAATTGGAACATGAAGAACCATAAAAACCTTGCCCAGGGCTTTAGACTTTATAGGACATAGGAGTGTAAGATGAGATCTGCATTTTAGAAAGCTCCTCTTTGTGCTTGTGTAGATGAGGGAAGTGTTACATAGAAGAGAAGAGAGAGACAGGAAGCATTGAGAGATTAGAGCAGGAATCCAGGCAATATATCAAGAAGCCCCGACCTAGTGCAGTTCCGAAATGAGTTCAAGGAAGAAATGGATTTGAGAAAAATTTAGCAGGGTAGCATTGCCAAACCAAAAATGATTTTGGAAATGTCTAAGTATGTTGACAAATATTAGAAATGCAAAGAGAAGACCGAGACTTCAGTTTCTGGGATGTTGAAATTGAGGTGCTTGCAAAATACCCAGGCTAATAGATCTATTGGGTAGTTTAACATTTGAATCAATGCTTGTTAAAATTATTATTACTGTCTGAGTAGATGGATAGAATAAAGTAGCAAATCTATTGTAAACTCTTGTTTTGTTTAAAGACATAAAGGAAAAAGAGGTTAGGAAACATCATCAACCTACTTTTGGACATTTGTGTTTCTACAGCTTTATTTACCAAGAGTCCCACCCAGATACCAGGATAGCTGGATAAGGGTATTACTTAAGAGGTTTCTTTTTCTTTCTTTCTTTCTTTTCTGGGGGAAATGGGGGAGTGGGACAGAGTCTCACTGTCGCGCAGGCTGGAGTCCAATGACACGATCTCGGCTCACTACAACCTCTGCCTCCCGGGTTCAAGGGATTCTCATGCCTCAGGCTCCCAAGTAGCTGGAATGACAGGCACGTGCCACCACACCCAGCTAAGTTTTGCAATTTTAGTAGAGACGAGATTTCACCATTTTGCCCAAGCTAGTCTTGAATTCCTGACTTCAGGTGATCTGCCCGCCTCCGCCTCCCAAAGTGCTGGGATTACAGGTGTGAGCCATTGCACTAGGCCAAGGCTTATTTTTCTTACAGGGAAGTAGTGGTCTAACTCTGTCTTTGACCTTGAGGGACTAATGATAATAACAATAAAAAAGCCAATCAGTGGTAGAAGTGGGATTTAAACCCTAGAACCTTGGCTCCAGAGTTCATTCTTTTAACCCATTTGAGTTTTCTGACTGACAGGTTGTGAGGGCCTCAGTGAATAGAGAGATGGACACTGAGCTGGGAGTGTTCCTTAAAACAACTTCACCCGCCCCACCCACCCCTACCCCAACAAACAAACTAACAAACAGACAAACAAACAAATCCTAAGCATTCGATCCTGTTTGCTTCATTTTCCCAAGGAAATGCATGCAGCATGCCTATAGCAGAACAGATCAATATAACTGCTGTTAAAATGTCCATGACTACACTGGCAAAAGAGGGGAAGAATCTGTACTTTCTTTCTGTGCTTGGTTTCTTTTGGGGAGGATTATTAATATTTCAATGGTTTGCTAAAACCTGATACCTGATATCTATTAGTCTCTGCAAAAATCTGATACCAGGCAGATCACTTGAGGTCAGGAGTTCAAGACCAGCCTGGCCAACATGGTGAAACTCCATCTGTATAAAAAATACAAAAATTAACTGGGTGTGGGGGCAGGTACCCGTCCCAGCTACTTGGGAGGCTGAGGCAAGAGAGAATTGCTTGAACCCAGGAGGCAGAGGTTGCAGTGAGCTGAGATTGTGCTGTTGCACTCCAGCCTGGGTGGCAGAGTGAAACTCTGTCTCAAAAAAAAAAAAAAGAGAAAAGAAATCTGATACCACTTGGTATCTACTTTGTCTTTACTTTTTTTTTTTTTTTTTTTTGAGGCAGGGTCTCGCTCTGTCTCCCAGGCTGGAGTGCAATGGCACTATCTCAGCTCACTGCAACCTCCAAATTTTGGGTTCAAGAGATCCTCCTGGTTCAGCCTCCCAAGTAGCTGGGATTGCATCTGCCCTCCATGACACTCAGCTAATTTTTGTATTTTTGTAGAGATGGAGTTTCACCGTGTTGGTCAGGCTGGTCTTGAATTCCTGACCTCAAGTGATCCACCCACCTTGGCCTCCCAAAGTGATCTGTAATTTTTCTCTTCTTTTGCCTACAAATTTCCTCTCATGCTCCAGATTTTATTTACTGTGCAGCCTGACACCAGTTTTAGAAGAATAACGCACAAATCCATCAGAGTTTATCTCTGGTCACTGGCACAGTTGGCTGAGTAGATGCTTTATGTTTCCTCTCCATTGGCAGGCATATAGTGGCAAAGGCTGGGCTGCACCCTGGGTGGTGGTTTTCTCTCAGAGTCAGAGTAAGAGGTTTGAGTGTTGCAGATACTGTGATCCACTTTTCAGGAAGATGCATCTCTCACTATCTGCCCCTGGGGCCCTACCTAACAAGTCTGATCTTTCCGTGAGACAGACTTCACATATTTGGAAACAGCTATTAACTTCAATGGGTCTATTCTCTTCAAGTTGAAAAATCACACTTTTTCAGATATTTTTCATATGGCATGGTTTTGAGTTGCTTGATGGTCCTTCCCATGCTTCCAAAGATATCACTGCAATTCCCCTCTACTTCCTGCAGCAGTAATTCTACCATAGGCAGGACCATTTTTATTTTTCATTGTAGACATTTCCTGCATTCATATATAATTTTATGTGCATATAAGTGTGCACCTTTATAGGAAATGTATCTCTATGACAGATGTCCCTTTTTCTATGCTATGCTCATATTTCTAAAATTGTTCACCCAAAATGACCAAATCAGGGCAAGATCAGTGCAAAAAGTATCAATAAAATAGACACATGTTGATAATATCAGTTATAATATAGCAGAAAAAGTAAAATGATATCAATATATAAAGCTAAGGTTGAATGGCATTACTCCCCTTCTTTATTTACATCTTTATTGTCCTCTCTTCAGACTGCCAGCTCTATTTATTATTCTTGTCAAAGCAACATAAATCATCACATACACCAAATTAAGCCTCAAGTTGGGGCATGGGAGTGGGTTCAGAGCTGCATAAAGTGAAATGATAACAGCCTAAGTTGTATCAGTGTAGCTAAGATTCTCAGGCTTCAACTAAAGTTAAGCAGTTAGTAATAAATTAAAAAAATGAAACTGAACTACTTACAGCCAAGAGCCTGTGTAGTGTAAACTCCCCCACATTCATATGCAGTACATCCTTGGGCCAGCTTTCAGAGGAGCAAGTCACAAATCCATCACAGTGTATCCCTAGCCATGTCAGGCACCAATTCCTGGTGAAAAAGGAATCCCAGTTTTCAATCTCCAGTGATAACCATCAACAACCATTCGTCATACTCAGTGGGAATGTGGAAAAAACAACACTCACTGGGTGTTTTTTTCTGATCTCACCACAACAACTGACACATACTTCTTTTTTTTTTTTTTTTTTTTTTTTTT
>NW_016811554.1:200174-210267 GCF_001698545.2 Rhinopithecus bieti | reverse complement strand
TTTTTTTTTTTTTTTTTTTTTTTTTTTTTTATTTGTGGAGACAGAGTTTCACTCTTGTTGCCCAGGGCAATGGTGCCATCTCAACTCATTGCAACCTCCACCTCCTGGGTTCAAGCGATTCTCCTGCCTCAGCCTCCTGTGTAGCTGGGATTATAGGTGCCCGCCACTATGCCCGGTTAATTTTTGTATTTTGAGTAGAGACAGGGTTTCAGCATGTTAGCCAGGCTGGTCTTGAACTCCTGACCCCAAGTGATCCACCCGCCTCAGCCTCCCAAAGTGTTGGGATTACAGGCGTGAGCCACTGCACCTGGCCTTGACACAGACTTCTATAGCCAAATGTATGTGGGGTTTTCCCCCACACATGAAGCAGAAGACACCAACTGGGTTTCCTCTAATTCAATTCTGACACTGTCTACCTGGAGATAGCCTTGGATCCCCAGGTTGAGGACTCAGTCCCCAAGACTTCCCCCACCCAGTTCAGACACCAGTCACAAGTCCAATCTCCAGAATTTCTGACCAATCAGCTTCCACTGGGGTCCCTACAGCCCTCTCTTGGGGTTCAATTAGTTTGCTAGAGTGGCTCACAGAACTCAGGGAAACATATTTACCAGTTTATTACAAAGATATTTTAAAGGATACAAATAAATACCCAGATGAAGGGATGCAAAGGTGAAGTCTGGAAGGATCCTGGACACAGAGGCTTTTGTCCTTGTGGAGTTGGGGTGCACCACCCTCTCGGCATGTGGATAAATTCTTATTCAGTTTCTTGTAAACCTCCACGTGTTCAGTTATCCAGAAGGCCCCAAACCCTGTCTTCTTGGACCTTTTATGAAGACTTCATTGGATAAGCATGATTAACAATCACGTAGAAAAGTGATTGGACAAAAAGGTATAATTTAGTACTAATAGGCCATAGGCCGAGTGAGAAAACCCAGCAAGGCCTGTCTGTTCAGATTCTTCTTGGCCTGTCTATGGAGCATTCCTTCTTCCAGGGTATGGGGCAGAACGCTCTCTGGAATGAGGGTCTTATGACCCGAAATCAGATAATAGTCCTGCCTCAGGCATATAAAAAGAGGGCAGGGAAGGGTCAGAGAGAGAGAGAGATCCTATCTTTTGAGGCCAGTTTCTGAGGCCTAAGGTACCTCAACATTATAACAAGGGCTATGGGATTTATGAGACAGGAACTGTGGATGAAAGCATGTATAATATCACTCAGTAAGGAGGCCACACCTTTGTTCCCAACACTAAAAACTACAAGACTTTTGTATACCCACCACATTCCCCATATCCTCAACTCTCGTTTTCTGAGTTATTTCCAAGAATGCCTTTGTGTTCTTATCTCGGTGTCCTCTGAAATTGTAAACTCAATGCGCAGCACAGTCACTTCCACAAATAAAAGTTTGAACAGTCTTTGGAAGAGAGCTTTTCTTTGTTGCTGCTTCCAGCCCTTGTTCATCATCCAGGCCACCTCACTCCAAGTTCAGTTACACATTTCCCTAAAGAACATGTTCTTTTTCTTTGCCTTAGCTCTGCTCTCTTTCCCAAGCTTCTTTAGAACCTGAAGCCTAGATGTTGAGAGAGGGCAGAGAATAGTTCACTTTCTGTGATCCTGACCTTTTCTATCAGCAGTCTTCAGCAAATCTCTCTCAAGAATTTCTTGTATAACTTACTTTATGGTAGTAGTTTCACTCCTTTATGATTATTTTTAATCTAAGGCATTCTTTAAAAGAATAAAATCTTACCCAGAAACTAAAAATATTGAAGATGTAAAACTGAGGGGCAGATGTGGATCTGGGGGCTGAAGCCTGTGTTTGACTCCTTCCCTGATCTGTAAGGCTCCATGGAAGAGATTCTGTGCTTTGGCCTCAATGTTTCTGTCACTCAAATATTCATATGTTGAAATTCTATTTCCCACGATGTTTGTATTAGGAGGCGGGACCTTTAGGAGGTAATTAGGTCATGAGGGTGGGGCCCTCATCATTGAGATTAGTGCCTGCCATGGTCTAAATATTTGTGCCCCCCCTGCCACCTCCAAGTTTATATGTTGAAATGCCAGCCCTCAAGATGATGGTATTGGGAGGTGGGGCTTTGGGGATGATATTGAGAAGTGGGGTCTTTGTGAGAGTTGACCCTCACAATTGGGATTAACACCTTTATAAAAGAGAACCCAGAGAGCCTCTTCGCTCTTTTCACCATGTGAAGACACAGTGAGGAGTCATCATTTATGAACCAGAAAATGAGCCTTCATGAGACATCAAATCTGCCAGTGCCTTGATCTTTAACTTCCCAGCCTCCAGAAGTCTGTGATGAAAATTTCTGTTGTTTGTACACTACCCAGTTTCTGGCATTTTGTGATAGGAACCCAAAGGGACTAAGTCAGTGCCCTTACAAGAAGAGAGATGTGAGAACTGTCAGGCCTCTGAGCCCAAGCTAAGCCATTATATCCCCTGTGACCTGCATGTATACATCCAGATGGCCTGAAGCAACTGGAGATCCACAAAAGAAGTGAAGATAGCCTTAACTGAAGACATTCCACCATTGTGATTTGTTCCTGCCCCACCCTAACTGATACAATATATTCTCCCCCACCCTTAAGAAGGTACTTCGTAATATTCTCCCTGCCCTTGAGAATGTACTTTGTACACCTATCCCAAATCTGTAAGAACTAATGAAAATCCCACTACCCTTTGCTGACTCCTTTTTCGGACTCAGCCTACCTGCACCTAGGTGAAATAAACAGCCTCGTTGCTCACACAAAGCCTGTTGGTGGTCTCTTCACATGGATGCACGTGACAAGAGCTTGCTTCCTCTCCTTCTACTCTCCACCATGTGAACGTAGAATAAGAAGATGGCAGTCACTGGATCTGCAGGCACTTTGATCTTGGACTTCTCATGCTCCAGAACTGTGATAAATAAATTTTAATTGTTTAAGCCACCCAGCCTATGATACTTAGCCAGTGACAGTAGCCTGAACTATCTGAGACACCTTGAAAAACACTCTTTGAAGTGTGGTATCTCAGCATGCACTCTGTTTTATTTTATTTTATTTTTTTTGAGACAGAGTCTCGCCCTGTTGTACGGGCTGGAGTGCAGTGGCATGATCTCAGCTCACTGCAACCTCTGCCTCCGAGGTTCAAGTGATTCTCCTGCTTTAGCCTCCCCAGTAGCTGGGATTACAGGCATATGCCACCATGCTAGGCTAATTTTTATTTTCAGTAGAGATGAAGTTTCACCATATTGGCCAAGCTAGTTTCAAACTCCTGACCTCAGGTGATCTGCCCACCTCAGCCTCCCAAAGTGCTGGGATTACAGGCGTGAGCCACCACTCCCAGCCACATCCTGTTAAGCTAATTTAAAGTCTCCTTTTCTCCCTCCCTCCTTCTCTATCTCTTCTCCTTCCCTCTCTCCTTCTCCCTCTCTTTCTCTCTCACTCTTTCTTTTTCCATATAGCTACAGTTTTACTTTAAAGCCCGAATACTTTCTCTCTAGGTTATTCTGAAAATATTTTTTCTTATCTTTCTCTTCTTCATTAACTTTTCCTTTGGCACTCTATAAAAACTGTGATCTTACTGAGTTCAGAACATTTCTCTTTCTTTCTTTCTTTCTTTCTTTCTTTCTTTCTTTCTTTCTTTCTTTCTTTCTTTCTTTCTTTCTTCTTTCTTTCTTTCTTTTTTTTTGACAGAGTTTCACTCTGTCACCCAAGCTAGAGTGCAGTGGCGTGATCTTGGCTTTCCACAACCTCTGCCTCCTGGGTTCAAGTGATTCTCCTGCCTCAGCCTCCCGAGTTGCTGGGAGTATGGGTGTGCACCACCATGCCCGCTTAATTTTTGTATTTTTAGTAGAGACGGGGTTTCACCATGTTGGGCAGGCTGGTCTCAAACTCCTGACCTCAAGTGATCAGCCTCCCTTGGCCTTCAAAATGCTGGGATTACAGGTGTGAGCCACCACTCACAGCCTCTCTGTATTACTTTCAACAAATATTTACTGAGTACTTATGTTCCAGGCACTGGAAAAACAACCAAATGAGCAAAAATTCCTGCTCCCATGGAATTCTCATTCAAGTGGGGGCAAAACAGACAGTAAGCAAAATAAATAAATAATGAAGTAGAAAGTCATAAGTATTACAGGGCAAAGTAAACTAGGGAGGGTAAATAGAAAGCATGTGAGTGAGTGGTTTCAGCTATAAATTGTGTACCTTGAAGAAGGTGAACAGTGGGTAATATCTTGAGGGTGAGCAGCTCAGGGACAAAGGCCCCTGGGTGATTACACATCTGGCATTTGTTATGTTGGAGGAACAGCAAAAGGCAGAGTGGATGGAGGGGTGTAAATAAAGCTGAGAGTAGGAAATGAGTTTGAAGACACACAGAGAGGCCAATCTTGCAGGGCCTTGTAAACTGTTGCAGGGACCTTGGCATTTGCTGTGAGAGAGAATGGGAGTCATTGGAGAGCTATGCTAACTACAAGCTCAGGTTTATACTCTTCAAGGATTACTTGGCTGCAGGGTGTGAAGAGACTGAAGCAGGGCAAAGGTGAAAGCAGGGAAACCTTTCAAGAAGCTATTACTTTAGGAAGTCCTTAACTCTTAAACTTACCTCAGCCAATTCATTGATGGTCTCTCATTTTTCCAGGCACTGGGTTAGGCATTAGGGAGATGATGGTCAAAAGACTCGGTGATTTTTTTTATTTGTTTCTGTCCACACCAAGACTTTTTTTGTTTGTTGGGTTTTTTTTATTTTGTTTTGATGCTAGTTTACCAGACTATATAAAAATGTGTGGTTTACAATCTACATTCCTGCTATTTTCACTTCCAGGGAATGGACATTTAACATTTTATATTCTTATTTTAATGAAGACATCTTTGAATATACTCAATTGCTCTGAAAAAAATCTGCCCACATCTCTTAGGCAATGAAATTTTCTGAAATTTTACCATGGTGTCTTATTGAGATTGCACAACGTTTTCTGCTCTAACAGTTTACATAATATCATCCCAGAAAAAAGATATCCAGTTGCTGTACACATGGTTGCAAGGTGGTGATTCACTAATTAGCAAAACGTATCAAGTTCCTACTTGACACCCAAGGAAGGAGGCGTGACTTAGGGAAAACACGGCAAAGCAGGAAGTCATCAGACTTAGGTTTGCATCCTCTGAAATTGCTCAACTATTCATTATGACTTTGAATTTACCATGTGTAATCCTTACCTTCTTTGAGCCTTAGCTTCATCCTCTGTCAAATGGACATGATAAGAGTTCTTGAGTCTCCTGTCTGGGGAAGCTGTGGAGAGGAAGTGAGCTGAAGCAGTGTGGGTCTGTGCTCTGTAAAAGTACTCAGTGCAAGACTGCTGTCATTCTTTGCTAAATACCACCAACCTCTGAGTGCAATTGTTCTTGGAATCTCCCAACTTCTTGAGCATTCTCTGTCGAGGTATAGGATTTCTTAAATGTCTTCTTACATATAGGACTCCAGAATCTCTCCCCAATTTGATTCTGACATCAGTAAGACTACTGACTCTGCTTTTCACTCCTGCCTAGTGATGAAGTTGAGTGGGTCTCTGCAGGGGTAGGCCAGGCTATTCTTGCCAAGTTCCCCAAATCACTGAAAGGCCAGGAAAACCCTGGAGGGAGACACTAACACTATTAACAATTCCTGTGGAGATCCTAAAAACTGCCTTCAGAGTTCTCTTCGTATGCCCATAATTTTTCCTAATGGGAACATGGTTTATATGTGCAGTAGACAAGGCCGCATCAGGAGACTGAGGGTTTTTGTTGTTGTTGTTGTTTTGTTTTGTTTTGTTTTTGACAGAATCTCACTCTGTCACCCAGGCTGGAGTGCAGTGGTGAGATCTAGGCTCACTGCAACCTTCACCTCCCAAGTTCAAGCGATTCTGCTGCCTTAGCCTCTCGAGTAGCTGTGACTACAGACACTCGCCACCACGCCTGGCTAATATTTGTATTTTTAGTAGAGACAGGGTTTCACCATGTTGGCCAGGCTGGCCTCGAACTCATGATCTCAGGTGAGCCACCCGTCTTGGCCTCCCAAAATGTTGGGATTACAGATGTGAGCCACTGCACTCGGCTGAGAGTGAGGTCTTTAACTGTGCATCCACCAACAAGAGGGACATGTACCAGAGAGCCTTATCCTTCCCATTTGTTGCTGTACAATTTTTGAGAATTTTTACTTTGTGCTATGCAGTGAATAGTAGTTTGATTCCTAGATACTGATCTCTATTTCTCCTGGCCTTTAGTCTCCTATAAGTCAAAAGAATCAAATTAATTAATCTAACAAGTGTTTATTAGGCATCCATTGGGCACATATGATTATATCATACTAGAGATGATACCAGGAATTCTGGGATACTGGTTCATAAGTGACTAGCTATTAATAAATTTCTTTTTCAGGTATCATAAGGAAGGAAGAATAAATTATGAAAATATTGTAGTATAAAAAAATGAGCATATCTGCTAGGAGGATTCATGAAGACCTATAAGCATAGATTCATGTCATTAAAATTATGGTGACTATTTAAAGTTTGTTTAGAAGAAGTATATGTTGATTATTATATTGAAAGTATAAAATGTTTTAAAATGATGCTAAAATGTTATTGGATAAAGTCTATATTAAGAAGACTTGGAATACACATGCTCTGAGCGTGGTGCAGTGGCTCATACCTATAATCCCAGCACTTTGGGAGACTGAGGCAGGAGGATCTCTTGAGCCCAAGAGTTTGAGATCAGCCTGGTCTACATAACAAGACTCCATCTTTACAAAAATGAAATTTTTAAATAAATAAAATTTAAAAAATAAGATAAAAAATAATTTTTTAAAAGATTACATATGCTATGGACTGATTCTGTCTCCCCAAAACTCATGTGTTGAAGCCTAACCCCCAGTAACTCAGAGTGTGACTGTATTTGAAGATAGGGACTTTGAAGAGGTAAAAAGAGGTAATAAGGTTGGTCCCTAATCCAATATGATCAGTGTCCTTAAAAAAAGAGAAAATTTGGACACACAGAAAAATATGAGGGGTGGGGGTGCCCTGAGGGATGGCCATATGAAGAGCAGCAAGAGAGGAGCCATCCACAAGTCAAGGAGAGTGATGTCAGGAGAAACCAGCCCTGCTGGCACCTTGATCTTGGACTTCAGAACTGTGAGAAAATAAATTTCAATTGTTAGAGCCACTCAGTCTGTAGTATTTTGTTATAGCAGTCTTAGCAAACTAATACAAATAGCAAGAAAAAGCAACGACTTGGATGACAAAAAAGTACTGCACTGGGGGTAAAAAATGGAATGTGATTAAAGGAAAAGACAAAGAATAATCTGATATATATATATATGTATATATATATATGCTTATTCTGCTCACTAAGAAGTATACACATCTTGAAATCCAGTACCAAAGAACATATCAAGATGTAAAGAGACAATGTAATTAAAACGTTTTGATTGTTGAATTTAAAAAGCAGCTACATGGAACAATAAAAGTCATTAAGTATAACCCAGTTTCACAAAGGAGACTCAGAGAAGTTAAGCTATCTAAGCAGTGGCACCCAGCAAGTAAAGGGGAGGACTCGGGCTACACCCTCTCATCTCCTGACTTTAGGTTCAGGGCTGCTTCACTGAACAGCTTTTCTGCTGGTCTAAACTGAGCTACAGGTTTGTTCCAATTAGCATGATGGCACACTTTCATTTACTGGGGAGTTGTATTTAGCGTATGCCCATCATTTGGAATCATTGTCACCGAAAACAACAAAAGAAGTAGTGAACCCTATCATAGCAGTTTTGCTCTGTGTGGGTGGCTTTCTGAAGGGCTTTGTCTATTTGCACTGCAAGGAAATCAAACACATAAGCCAGATGATAGGAATAATTTTCACCTACGGGAATTTGCTTAACTGTTCATATTAAAGGACTTCTTAACATGCAGAAACAAACACAGCTACACCCACTTTACTTATACCTTCAGCTTGCCTTACAAAGTGGATGAGGGTGAACCTTTGTTTGAAACAATTACTTAAATATGTGTGTGTGAGGGAGGAGGATTTGCAAATCAAATCACATAGTTCAGCTAAATATAGCCTTTGTCAGGAGAAATAACTTGTAAGCAAATAAAAACTAACAATTGGAATCCACTGTAGACCACAATATGGAAATAATGTCTACTTCTCAGAGAATTTCAGACTGTAACCATTGTACATCAATCCAGACAGACCCAGTGATGTATAACCCTTGAAAGAAATCACCACTATAGAGAACAAAAGGAAGTACTGTTCTACTTCATAATGTGGTTTTGAAAAATGAAGAAAAAACAATGTAAACTTATTGAGCCTCAAGGACTTTGGGGTACAACATAGAAACAAGAGAATGTACTGTTTTGCAAGGGACCAAACCATACTTACCGAATCCAATATGACAGATAAAAAGTAGCTGACATTGTCTTTCTGGTCAAGGATAATATTACTTATACAACTGCCTGTGTGGATGAATGTACATGAAGTGTCCAGTGTGAACCCCAAATATTTGAGACAAGTCTCAGTCAACTTAAGATGTTTGTTTTGCCAAAAAGTGAACGCCATATGCCTGTGACACAGCCTCGGGAGGTCCTGATGACACGTGCTCAAGGTGGTTGGGGCACAGCTTGGTTTTATACATTTTTAGAAGACATGAAACACCAATCAATATATGCAAGGTGTATGTTGGTTCCATCTGGAAAGGCAGAAGTCTGTCAGGGGTTTCTAGGTGATAGGTAAGTAAGAGAAAAACAGTTGCATTCTTCTGAGTTTCTTCTTTTTTTCTTTTAAGAATTATTTTATTTTATTTCAATAGTTTTGGGGTGCAGGTGGCTTTTGATTCCATGGATAAGTTCTCTAGTGCTGCTTTCTGAGATTTTGGTTCACCCATCACCCGAGCAGTGTACTGTGTATCCATCTTTGGAGTTTCTAATAGGTCTTTACAAAGGAGACAACACATATGCATTTATCTCAATGAACAGAGGGATGACTTTGAGTTTTGTCTGTCTTTTGTCCAGAAGGAAATTTCTTGTGAGGGAGGTATGTAGTTTTTTTATCTTAGTAGCTATCTATTTTAGGAACGGATAACCTGGGAGGCAGGTTTGGCCTATGCAGTTCCCAGATTTACTTTTCTGTTTGGCCAAGTGATTTGAGTGTCCCAGAGTTTATTTTCCTTTCACTCCAATATGCATCCCATTTCACTTTATACCTTTTATACTTATCAATGTTTCTAGGTAGGGCCAAATCCCCATTTTGTAAACTATGTTACTCTTGGTAATCATGTTTTTTTCTTCAGATCCCAGTATCTTGCCTAAAGTTAACTTTATCTTTCAGTATTTTGAATTTAGTTCAAACAAAACTTTTCTCAGCCGGGTGCAATGGCTGACGCCTATAATCTTAGCACCTTGGGAGGCTGAGGCGGGTGGATCACCTGAGGTCGAGAGCTGGGGACCAGCCTGGCTAACATGATGAAACCCCGTCTCTACTAAAAATACAAAAATTGGAGGGCAGAGCAAGATGGCCGAATAGGAATGGCTCCAGTCTCCAACTCTCAGTGTGAGCGACACAGAAGACCTGTGATTTCTGCATTTTCAACTGAGGTACTGGGGTCATCTCACTAGGGAGTGCCGGACAATCGGTGCTGGTCAGCTGCTGCAGCCCGACCAGCAAGAGCTGAAGCAGGGCGAGGCATCGCCTCACCTGGGAAGCGCAAGGGGGAAGGGAATTCCTTTTCCTAGCCAGGGGAACTGAGACACACAACACCTGGAAAATCGGGTGACTCCCACCCCAATACTGCGCTTTAAGCAAACGGGCACACCAGGAGAATATCTCCTACACCTGGCCGGGAGGGTCCCACGGCCATGGAGCCTCCCTCATTGCTAACACAGCAGTCTGTGATCTAACCGCAAGGTAGCAGCGAGGCTGGGGGAGGGGTGCCGCCATTGCTGAGGCTTAAGTAGGTAAACAAAGCTGCTGGGAAGCTCGAACTGGGTGGAGCTCACAGCAGCTCAAGGAAACCTGCCTGTCTCTGTAGAGTCCCCCTGTGTGGACAGCGCACAGCTGAAGACCAACAGGGGAAGTAGCGGG
>NW_016811554.1:174939-196329 GCF_001698545.2 Rhinopithecus bieti | reverse complement strand
TCCTTTGTAGGGACATGGATGCAGCTGGAAACCATCATTCTTAGCAAACTATCACAAGAACAGAAAACCAAACACCGCATGTTCTCACTCATAGGTGGGAACTGAACAATGAGATCACTTGGACTCGGGAAGGGGAACATCACAAACTGGGGCATATCATGGGCTGGCGAGGGGGGAGGGATTGCCTTGGGAATTATACCTGATATAAATGATGAATTAATGGGTGCTGATGAGTTGATGGGTGCAGCACACCAACATGGCACAAGTATACATATGTAACAAACCTGCATGTTATGCACATGTACCCTAGAACTTAAAGTGTAATAAAAAAAAATTAAAAAAAAAAAAAAAAAAGAAACCAAACTACGTTGAGATACATAGATGAAGACAAAATTCTGCTGTTGCCAGATCGTCTCCATCTTCTCAGTTAAGGAGCAGTGTTATCGTCTGTATCCAATTGTTGGCTCTGTAACTTTTATGAGTTCCAGCTTTACCTTTGTGCCATGATTGTCTTATCACTGGAGAATCTAGCAACCTTTAACGATTTTAATAAGAAATATTTATGAAATAAAATTAATGTTTGGAGTTACAAAAAAAAAAAAATACAAAAATTAGTCGGGCGTGGTGGCACATGCCTGTAATCCTAGCTACTCAGGAGGCTGAGGCAAGAGCCAAACTCTGTCTCAAAAAACAAAACAAAACAAAACAAACTTCTCAATTTCATGTACATATCTCAGTCATTTATACCTGCATGCATTAGTACTGCTTGGTATTTTGCTATCTCTCTATGTGGATATTTGTATTTAATTTGCTCCTTATAAGTCATTTTGGACTTTTCATTGATATCAAACATTAAATATTGGCAGGGAAACACATAATACTATGATAAAGTAATGTTTTCACAAAACTCTGATAATCAATATTTTCCTGTTTGAAAATAAATGTTCCAGTTTGGGCAGAAGAAAGTATCACAGGTCACCTGCTATGCTGGCTACAGTGGCTGGGTTAGTCCATATATAACTGTGTGTATTCTCATTAAACTACATTAACTGTGTGGCCAATAATTATAGCAGACCAACAAATGCAATATGAACTTTGAAATTCAAACGTGTAAAGGGTGCTTTCTAAGTGTAATATTTTAAAGTTTTGTATTACTCTTTCAGAAAATATTTATTGAGCCCTCCCAATGAGGTAATGATAAGAAGTTCTGGGTACTCAACAGTGAATAAATCATCTTTCTTTCATAGGTTTATATTTTAGTGTGGTACTAAGCAAACAAATAAGAACATCAAAGTAAATAAAACAATGACGAGTTTTAATAAACTCTGTGACCTGAAGCTCATAGGGTTTGGATTTCATGTTTCATGGAAGACTTTTACACGAAGAGTAACAAGATACAATTTAGATCTTAAGAAAGCCTCTCACTTGCTCTCCACTGTGGTATGAATGGTTTGGAGGCAAAAGAGTGGAGGCAGACTATAGTCAGAGAGTTGTGCAGTAATTTGGGCATACAGCAAAGGTAACCTGAACTCAGCTGGCACAGAAGAGATGTTGAAAGAAGTGTGCAGATTCTCTGGAATACAGAATCATCACAGCTTGATGACTGAATATTGTGGCGAGGGGATAAGAGACAGGAAGATATCAGAATGACTCTTAAGGGTCTGGCTTGAGTGTACACATGGGTAGTTGAGTCATTTATTGAGGCAACAGAGATTAAGGGACATGTTTTGATTGCAGTGGACACGCTAGGATTGGGATTGCTGTGATATGCCATGTCCAACAGGAGTTGAGTATGTAAACATGAGGTTCCCAGGAAACGTCATGGTGAGAGGAGTAGAATTCATCAGCATATTCCTTGGAACTGATGAACTCACCATGGGTAAAGGAAGGAAGACAGAAGTCAAAGGGTAAGGTGAAAACTAGCTTGGAAGTCTGTGGTTTTAAGGAGGAGGGAGTGGGTGGCATCCAGTGCTGCTGAGAGATGAGTAGGATGAAGGCAAAGAGGGATTGTTGAACCTGAGAAGCATTCGAAAGTGGAGCCCAGCTGCCTGGGTTTGAATCCTGGCTTTCAAGCTTAGGAACAAAACAAGCAGGCTTCCGTGTGTCTCTAATTCTCCATGTGAAACATGAATGGTCGGGCACAGAGGCTCGTGCCTGTAATCCCAACACTTTGGGAGGCCTACATGGGTGGATCACCTGAGGTCAGCAGTTCGAGAGCAGCCTGACCAATATGATGAAACCTCATATCTACTAAAAATACAAAAATTAGCTGGGCGTGGTGGCATGTGCCTGTAATCCCAGCCACTTGGGAGGCTGAAACAGGAGAATCGCTCGAACCCGGGAGGTGGAGGTTGCAGTGAGCCGAGATTGCGTCATTGCACTCCAGCCTAGACAACAAGAGAGAAACTCCATATCAAAAAACAAACAAACAAACAAACAAAGAAACAAAAACATCACATGAATAACAGTATTCCTTACCTCAATAGGCGTTTTGCAAGGACTGAATAACTTTATATACATAAAAACCTTGGAATTATGCCTGACACATTTCAATCAACAAATATTCACTGAGCAGCCACTGTGTGGCAGACACACTGCTAGGTGCTGGCATATTGTCATGAACAAAAGTCTCTGTCCACATCAGGAGAGGGAACTGGACAATAAGCAGGAAGAAGGGAGAAGCATTGTGGAGAAAAATAAATGCAGAAGGAGGAGGAGGAGAGCACAGGTGGGTGAATCATTTTAAATAGTGTTGGGGTGGCAAGGAGTGAAACCCGCAGGTATCTGGAGTAAAGAGGAGCCCCACTGTGGGAAGAGGCAGGAGACTCCTTGGGAGGCAGAGTCTAACTCCCCTTCTCTCAACTTCAGTGACCTGCTTGGCCAACAGTGTGTGATATGGTGACATTCTTAGACTTGGGACACTAGCTCAGCAAAAGCCTGGCAGCTTCTATTCAGGCAACTTGGAAGTCAACTGCCATGTAAGAAGCCTAGCTATCCTGGGACTGCCAGGGCTATGATGAAGCCCAGGCTAGCCATGTGGAGAAGGTACCTGGGGACATTGGAGGTGAGAGTGTTATAGGAGATGGCCAGGGGGAGGGAGAGAGATGCCCACAAACCCCTAACTGTCCCTGCCATCCTAGCCCAGGCACCAAAAGTATGAGTAAAGAAGCCTTCATCTGACTCCAGCCACAGTCATGATTTGCTTACAACTTTATGAAATATGGTGAACAAGGACTGCCTAGTTGAGCCCATTAGCCCCAGAACTGTAAAAGAAGGTAATAAACCGTTGTTTTAAGCAGCTAAAAAATAAAATTAAAAAACCCCACAAAGGACAGGGAAGTCTTTGTGCTACAGTGGCCTAGGTCAGGAAGTGAGGAAAAGTAAACCAAAAGGAGGTGTAAACCAAAAATAAAATTCTATGGCACCCAACCATCTGAATGAACACCTTCACTCAGCAAGGGCATTCCCAACCTGAAAAATTGGTTCAGGCCAAGACAGGAAGGGAGGGTCAGACATGCCTCATTTTAACCTACTCCCTTTGTAATTCATGAAACACCAGCATTTAACATCAACACAGACCTTAATTCTGGTAAGAAACTTTTACAAGAGCAGGGCATGGTGGCTTACGCCTGTAATCCCATCACTTTGGGAAGTTGAGGTGGGCAGATCACGAGGTCAGGTGTTTTAGAACAGCTTGGCCCACATGGTGAAACCCCGTCATTATTAAAAATACAAAAATTAGCCAGGTGTGGTGGTGCATGCCTGTAGTCTCAGCTACTCCAGAGGCTGACCTGGGAGGTGGAGGTTGCAGTAAACCAGTATCACACCACTGACTCCAGCCCGGGCAACAGAGCAAGATTCCGTCACAAAAAAAAAAAGAAAGAAAGAAAAAAAGAAACATTTACAATCTATTCTCTGAAGCCTGCTACCTGGACACTTCATCTGCATGACAAAATTTTGGTCACTACAACCCCTTATTATAATCCAGGCATTCCTTTTTATTAACTCTTTAAACTAATTGCTAATCAGAACTTTTTAAAATTTACCTATAACCTGGGAGCTCCTCCTGCCCCCTCGATTTGTCCTACTTTTCCAGACTAAACCAATGTCATATCTTACATGTATTTGATCAATGTCTCATGTATCCCTAAATGTATAAAATTAGGCTGAGCCCCAACCACTTTGGGCACATATTCTCAGGATCTCCTGAGGTCTGTCATGGGCCATTGGTCACTCATATTTGGCTCAGAATAAATCTCTTCAAATATTTGATACAGTTTGACTCTTTTCATCAACAGAAGTCATATATTTTGCCATGGCCATTATTTGTTTTGGCAACAAGGACACCTATACTAATTGGCCAGGTTCTGTAGGGTAGTGAGTGTGTAAGCAGATGGAAGGAGACGGGAAAGAGAAGAACATTTAATTACGAAGGAGAGCAGCAAAATATGATGAGGCTTATCATCCTGTTATTACCTTCTAATTTCTCGTCAGCAACTGAGAGGAGAGGAGCCCAGGAATGGAGAGGATTTGAAGACCAAGATCAAAGATAAGGGAGGGTTTTTTGGGGAAAGATTGTTTGTTTTATAGCAAAGAGACACTAGGACAAGTTCTTATGCTAAAGAAAATAAGCTGGTAGAAAGGGAAAGGCTTGTGAGGACAGAGATAGGACAGATAATGAAGGAACAGCATTCCTGTGAAGTGAGAGGGAATGGAATCCAGGCACACGAGGAGGGGTTGACCTTTCACAAGGTCGGAAGGAAGAAGGAGAGGCTGGGAGTCTCTGCATGGAGTCTGAAGGTCTGGTGGGGACATTTACCCGGAGAAGGGATTCTGTGAGTGATGTATGATGTATGCTCAGCAGCTGACAGTGAAGGAAGGATGAGGAAGGTTTAAAAAGAGAAAGTCTGAAAGAATTTTCCTGGGAGTTTGGGAGACAGCATTCTACAGAAACCTGGAAGAAATTTTAGGGTCCTATTGATTACCCATTTGAGGTTTCAAATAATAAGATTAAAATGAAATAAGTCAACATAGTTTACTCAATTTCCTTTGATCACTCCCCTCCTCCACTAAGCCAGTTTCCACCCCTAGTTGTTCGTGCATAACTATGATAAAAGTCATAGAAGGGAAGAATTTAACCTATGGAGACAATAAAGCAAAACAAAACTCAAAATAAAAAAGAAAAGTAAAACCCCTTAAATTGTCGATTTTGTTTTCATAGAACACACTATGTATATCATTTATCCACATGCTTCATGAACATTAATTGTAAGGAACTTTAGTATTTAATCAATGTCAGACTTTGTTTGGATAACTTGAGGAATGTTACCATATGCCTTGTAAAGATGGTGACATTAAAAAAAGAAACACAATCAAGACTACAATATAGCTGTTGTTTCTTGACATTCTAGCAACGAGAATTTTTTTTTTTTTTTTTTTTTTTTGAGAAGGAGTTGCACCCTTGTTGCCCAGGCTGGAGTGCAATGGCATGATCTCCACTCACTGTGACCTCCGCCTCCCCAGTTCAAGTGATTTTCCTGCTTCAGCCTAATAGCTGGATTACAGGCACCCACCACCACACCCGACTAACTTTTTTTTTTTTTTTTTTTTTTTTTTTTTTTTTTTTTTAGTAGAGACGGGGTTTTGCCATGTTTGGCCAGTCTGGTCTAGAACTCCTGACCTCAGGTGGTCCGCCTGCCTCAGCCTCCCAAAGTGCTGGAATTATAGGCAGGAGCCACCGTGCCCGGCCCTAAGAACTCCTGATAAACTGATACGTGTGCCTCCCAATAGCACAATAATAATGGAGACATTCAAAACCAACTGTGGAGCTTTGAGAGCTTTTGCAGGGCTGTTAGAATCAGAGAAAGTGTAAGATACTCCAAGGTGGTTTTGTCCTCATTTTGTCACATGTACATATAGAAAATGCTTATTCATTTTTAGATTAATCAGCACATCTAGTTTCCACACAATTGCATATAACAAACAGTTTACAGCATTTTACTGACATTTTCAAAGAAGATACAGAAAAATCACCTTGGTGTGGAAGGGGGGCAGAAACTGTTGAGACTGTTTTTCCTGGCTGAAAAGAGAAAGGACCTCAAACTCATAAATTAGCAACAATTATGCTTTTGTGCATGTCACTAGATTCTGTTAAATATATATCTTTGTTACTTTCTCACAGATTAATTCCTCATTGCTAGCAAATTTTTAGACATGTAACCCAGAGTTATAAAGGAAGGCATTTTTTTTTTTCATTGCTATTCTTAAACACCCCCCCCCATCCCCTTCTTTTATAACAAAAACTGAAGTAAATATAGTATGTGTTCTGGAGCTTCATTTTCTAAGGCTGGCTATCCTTGATAGCATTGGATGAACAGGGTAGGTATTGGCGTTAGGTGGAACCAGGGGCAACAGAACTGGCACCAGAAGTGAGGCTGAGGTGAAGCCCAGCATTCTAAGGGTGTAGCTAGCTTATCTGTGATTGAAGCCAGACACTGCTCTGGGATTCTGATATGGTTAGGCTTTGTGTCCCCTCAAAATCTCATCTTGAATTACAATCCCCGTAATCTCCATGTGTCAAGGGAGGGACAAGGTGGAGGTAACTGAATCATGGGGGCAGTTTCCCCCATGCTGTTCTCATGATAATGAGTGAGTTCTCACAAGATCTGATGGTTTTATAATAGACTCTTTCTCCTTTGCCAGGCACTTCTCCTTCCTGCCACCCTGTGAAGAAGGTGCCTTGCTTCCTCTTCGCCTTCTGCCATGATTATAAGTTTCCCCAGCCATGCTGAACTGTGAGTCAGCTAAATCTCTCTCCTTTATAAATTATCCAGTCTTGCACAGTTCTTTATACCAGTATGAAAATGGACCAATACAGGTTTCCACCAGGAGCTTGGAGTCTAGTGGATACTTCGGACTTTTGCTCATATAGTAGTTCCCCCACATCCACCGGGGATTCTAAGAACCCCAGTTGGTACAATCTCAGATGGTACCAAACCCAGTTGCTGTAAATCAGAACACATTTCTGTTAGTGTCTTCCAACCACAAATTTAATGCCTTTTCCATCTTAACCAAGAACTTATTATGCACTGTAGTTATAACTTTTGCAGTCTGAGGTACAACAGCACAAATTTATTTTTTGTTCTTCACAGTTTAATGGATAGAAGATTTGTTCTTACCATAAATCTTAGCAATCTCAGAACATTATATATATTAATCAATACTTACAGGAAAAACTTTTTGGCTTTTCTTAAAAAATTTGAATTGCTGGCATCACTACTCTTGCAGTTTGGGGCCATTAGTATGTAAAATAAGAATTACTGGAACACAAGCACTGGGATACCATGACAATTGATCTGATAAGAGATCCTGTTACTAAGTAACTAGGGGGCCAGTCAAGTGTAACTGTGAATATGCTGGACAAAAGAATAATTCACAAGAAGGAATGGCAAGAAAAGTGGGACAGTAGTTCTTCTCACTGTGGGTAAGAGTAGTAGCTGAAACCAGAACTCCAGATTAGAAAAATTACAGAGTAGGAACCACAGCAGAAGACAAGTCTATAACTAGTCAAGATAAGTAGTGAGGAAGATTGGAACTGAGGGATCACATTGACCTTCCTGGCTAGCTCTGCCAGTTCCAGGTCCTTGTCTGACTGACATTGAAGGAAAAATGAGGAGCAAAGAACAAACCCAGAAAGTTTCTAGATGATTGTATTTCTCCCATACCAAATCACGAAGATTGTCAGAGTGAATGCAAAGCAATTCCCTAAGTTCTTAATCAATGTATTTATTGATATGGTTTCCTTTTGCAGCAAGATACTAATAAATACATTAAGAACCTGTTATAGTCTAGTGGTCAGGCACCGTGACTCATGCCTGTAATCCCAGCACTTTGAAAGACTGAGGCAGGTGGATCACTTGAGGTCAGGGGTTTGAAAGCCTGGCCAGCACGATGAAAACCCATCTCTACTAAAAATACAAAAATTAGCTGGGTGTGATAGGGTGTGCCTGTAGTCTCAGTTGCTTGGGAGGCTGAGGCAGGAGAGTTACTTGAATCCAGAGGTTGCAGTCAGCTGAGATCATACCACTGCACTCCAGCCTGGGTGACAGAGCAAGACTTCCTCTTGAAAAAAAAAAAGGGAACTTATTATAGTCTAGAACCTTTAAGTAGCATGATTTCTTTAAATCCTAGGTACAATAATCTCTCGGTGTTTGTGGGGGATTTGTTCCAAGACCTCTCTTGGATATCAAAATTTGCAGATGCTCAAGTCTCTTATACAAAATGACACAATATTTGCATATAACCTACACGTATCTCTCATACTTTAAATCATATCTAGATTACTTATAATGCCTAATACAATGCCTATACATCACTTCATTCCCATGGATTCATTGTAGTAGTTAATGTGAGGTAAACTCAAATTTTGCTTTCTGGAACTTTGTGAAATTATTCTTTTTCTCCAAATATTGTCAATCTGTGGTTGTTTGAATCCACAGATGGCAAACCCACAAATATGGAGGACAAACTGTATGTTACTTTCATTTTATAGAATGTAAAACTGAGGTTAATAGAGGTGAAAAGAATTGCCCAAGGTGATACGGTAAATTGTGGAGCCAGGATTCAGAGCCAGGGCAAAAGTCAGTGATTTTTGCACTGTAGACACTTTCATTTGGTAGCTTTTGCTGATCTATATTTTTCCTATCCACCGAGCATGCCTATTAATGTAGCTTATTTAATTTGTAAGAATTACTTTTAAGTTGTTTTGATATTCTTTGGACTGCAATGACAGCTAGGATATCCTTGAGACAGAATATCCTCTTGTGCTTTTAGCCTCATGGAAACAGTACCTGGAGCATGTGGCTGAGACCCTGGGGTTGACTCCACACTGCACTTCAGAGTGGTTGACAAATTGCTCACAACTGTCTGGGGTTAAAGAACTCATCTCTGAGAACCCATGCTTTTTCATTCTCTTTTTAAAAAGACAAGTGTGCCTTCTTTTATTCTACACTTCTAATGATTGCTCTACTTTGAAATGGTCCCTGCACTTGTTATTTTGTCTCACTAGTATCTTCACTTTTGCACTCCTCTCAGACTTAACTTCCATTTTTAACCATGACAGAATAACTTCTTATTCCATCTAAGCCTTTTCAGATGACACAGGAAGAGATATCATTATATCTCTGTTAGAGAGATATACATTACCACTTAGAAGTACTTCTTGATTATTGCGTTTAATTGGAGTGGGTGGCCTACTAGTACTGATGGAAGAAGAAATGACTCCTGCATTTAATATGAAAATATATTATGAATTGCTTAATGCAGATTACTTATCTAATGATTGAGGTTAACTGATGTCAGTGGTTTTCAGAGTGTTGACAGCAGAAATTAAAAAGAAAGCCATCACATATATGGAAATATATTTAGTAAATAAAGGGAGTTTTGAAGGTGACTCTCTGTGTTAGTCAATTTTCATACTGTTGTAAAGAACTGCCTGAGACTGGGTAATTTGTGAAAAAAAAAAAGAGGTTTAATTGACTCATGGTTCAGCATGGCTGAGGAGGCATCAGGAAACTTACTATCATGGCAGAAGGCAAAATGGAAGCAAGGTGCCTTCTTTACAAGGCAGCAGGAAGGAGAAGTGTCTAGTGAAGGAGAAACAGCCCCTTATAAAACCATCAGATCTTGTGAGAACTCACTCACTATTGCCAGAACAACATAGGGAAAACTGTCCCCATGATTCAATTACCTCCACCTGGTCTCTCCCTGGACACGTGGGGATTATGGAGATTACAATTAAAGATGAGATTTGGTTGGAGATACAAAGCCTAACCCTATCATTCTGCTCTGACCCCTCCAAAATCTCATGACCCTTTCACATTTCAAAACCAATCATACTTTCCCAACAGTCTTCCAAAGTCTTAATCCATTCCAGTGTTAACTCAAAAATCCAAGTCCAAAGTCTCATCTGAGACAAGGGAAGTCCCTTCCGCCTATGAGCCTGTAAAATCAAAAGCAAGTTAGTTACTTCCTAGATACACCGGGGGCACAGCTGTTGGATAAATACACCTATTTAAATGGGAGAAATTGACCAAAACAAAGGGGCTATTCAAGTCTGAAATCCAGTGGGGCAGTCAAATCTTAAAGCTCCAAAATAGTCTTCTTTGATTCCATGTCTCACATCCTGGTCACACTGATGTGAGAGGTGGGCTCCCACAGCCTTGGGCAGCTCCACCCCTGTGGCTTTTCAGGGTACAAGCCCCAGTGCCAGCTGTTTTCATGTCTGGTGTTGAGTATCTGTGGATTTTCCAGGTACACAGTGCAAGCAGTCAGTGGATCTACCATTCTGGGGTCTGGAGGATGGTGGCCCTCTTCTCACCACTCCACTAAGCAGTGCCCCAGTGGGGACTCTGTGTGGGGACTCTGACCACACATTTCCCTTCCACACTGCCCTAGCAGAGGTTTTCCATGAGGGCTTCACCCCTGCAGCACACCTCTACCTGGAAATCCAAGCATTTCCATACATCCTCTGAAATCTAGGCAGAGGTTCCCAAAACTCAATTTTTGACTTCTGTGCACCCACAGGCCCGATACCATTGGTAAGCTGCCAAGGCTTGGGACTCATACCTCTGAAGCAATGGCCTGAGCTGTATGTTGGCCCCTTTTAGCCACAGCTTGGACATAGGGAACTGAGTCTCAAGACTGCACAAAGCAGCAAGTCCCTGGGCCTGGCCCATGAAATCGTTTTTTACTCCTGGGCCTCCTGGCCTGTGATGAGAGGGGCTACAGTGAAGATCTGTCCTGGAAACATTTTCCCCAAATGTATTGGCAAATAACATTTGGCTCCTTGTTACTTATGCAAATTTCTGCAGTGGCTTGGATTTCTCCTCAGATTTTTTTTTTTTTTTTCTACAGTATCATCACACTACAAATTTCCCAAACTTTTATGCTCTGCTTCCCTTTTAAACATAAGTTCCAATTCCAAACCGTCTCTTTGTGAATGCATAAAACTGAACACTTTTAAGAGCACCCAAGTTGGCTGGGCACAATGGCTCATGCCTGTAATCCCAGTACTTTGGGATACTGAGGTGGGTGGATTGGTTGAGACTAGGAGTTGAAGACAAGCCTGGCCAATGTGATGAAACTTTGTCTCTACTAAAAATACAAAAATTAGCTGGGCATGGTGGCAGGTGCCTGTAATCCTAGCTACTCAGGAGGCTGAGGCAGGATAATTGCTTGAACCTGGGAGACAGAGGTTGCCATGAGCTGAGATGGCACCACTGCACTCCAGCCTGGGCAACAGAGCTGGACTCAAGTCACCTCTTGAGTGCTTTGCTGCTTAGAAATTTCTTCTGCCAGATACCTTAAATCATCTCTCTCAAATTTAAAGTTCCACAATTGTAACCATGCTATGGTAGTATAGTATAATTTTAGGCAAAATAATCTGCATCTGTGAAGAGGTCAAAGTAGTACTGTACAATATAAATACCATGTTAGCTACTTCTTAGATTCAAAATTTTCTAGTAGCCACATTAAAAAAGAGAAGGAAACATAAAATTAAATAGCATTTTCTCTAACCCAATATACACAAAATATTGTCATTTCAACATGCAATCAATATTAAAAATTATTAAGAGTTTATTTTTTGAATGAAATCTTTAACATTTTGTATGTATTTTATACTTATGGTACTTCTCGATTTAGGCTGGCCATACTTCAAGGACTAAATACATACAAGTGGCTACTGTTTTGATCAGTCCAAGGTTATGCTAATAGTGAGGAAATCTGTTAAAAGGAACTGAGAACAGTTACACAGAGGTTGCTGTATATTAAGCAATATTTTCAGTATATTCAGTTCTGTTTTATTTTCTCTCTCTCTCTTTTTTAACAGCACGGTAAGGAAGAATTTATTCAAGACCACTGCCATAGGTGTAGGGACCACTGCAATGAGGGCTTGCAGTCGTGGAGAGCAATTAGGCTCAACTCTGATTAGAGCAGGAATGAGTAGAAATTTACAGGCAAGGAACTGTGTGGGGGTCCATGGATAGAAAATTATTAACAGGAAACATCAGAAGTAAGGGGGATTTTGGCTAAACTTGCCCAACAGGGCTCTTGCTTAAGACAAGCCAGGGTGATCAGATATCACTAGGGAGATGGTGGAGTATGATGAACCTGATCAGATATGGAGGGTGAGGGGTTCTTGCTAAACAGACTTAGCAGGGTTTTTTGCTAAAACTGGATTTCACAATGAAGTGCACTGAAGGAGCTAACAGAAGATTAAGAAGCTGGACTAAAGCTTTGCCAAGTAAAAAATCTCTGGCCTCTTGTAGAATGTATGCTGCTGGGACCATGCTGGGCCTCAGCATCTTCCTACACCCCTGGCTTCCAGGAGAGTGTTGTGTCCAGTGACTCCTGGACGTTTTCTTGATTGATGCTTTCTAAAAGACAAAAGCTCTGCACCTTACCTAGGATCAATTCACTGTCAGACTTTTAAGCCTAAATTGTGTGACAATGCTTCAGTGACGATCTCGGGTATTAAAAAAATAAGATTCATTCATTCACCAATTCTAAAGACACACACAAAACATTCTTTTGAAAAACGTGAGATCATGAAAAGGAAATGGAACCATATAATTAATTAAGCATCCCCAAGCCCCTACATAATCTGTCCAAAACCAAAACCAGGGAAATCTTCTCAATATAAACTTTGGGTCCTGCTAAATCACTGACTCCACTCTTTATGGAGTAGATTATCACTTTATGCTTGTTTTTCCTGCGTCCTGTTTTCCTCCCCTCTCCCCACCCCACAGCAGTTGCTGCTTCCCTGTCTTGGTTTACTGTCCTCAAGTCAGACCTGTACCTATGGTCCCAAGCACTTCCAAACTTTATTCTCAAATCCAGAAGATCCACTGAGGAACCTAGCTCCTACTTTTGAGAGCTAACCCCTGCTCTGAAAGAGGAAACTGGTATTTCTTTGGGACCATTGCTAAAATGACAAGCTGTAAGAGACAGCTTGTAAATGACAGTATGTAAGAGTCCAGTATAGAATACACAGTTCTCATCCAAAGAAAGAATAATTGCTTCTTTTTTCTTTTTGAGACAGGGTCTTGCTCTGTCACCCAGGCTGGAGTGCAGTGGTACAATCATGGCTCACTATAGCCTTGACCTCCCAGGTTCAAGCAATCCTCCCTCCTCAAGCAAGCAATCCTCCCACCTCAGCCTCCTGAGTAGCTGGGACTACAGGCTTGCACCACCACACCTGGCTGATTTAAAAAATTATTTTTGTTGAGTTGGAATGTCATTATGTTGCTCAGGCTGGTCTCGAACTCCTGGGCTCAAGTGATCCTAATTGCTTATTTTAATTGCTTCATTTTATATTCGCAGTTATCCTCTACTCAGGTGGTGTTTTCCTACTCTAAAAGGAGAAATCAGGCAGATGGCAGTTCTGTTTTATTCTATTCCATAAATATTTCTTGAACAACTGCTAAATTAGAGACAAACTTCTGGGGCTATGAGGATTATATTAGGTTTCTACAGAGAAACAGGACCAATACGACATGAATAGATATAGAGAAAGAAATTTATTATGAGACTGGCTCACGGGATATGAAAGCTAAGTCCCAAGATTTGTCATCTGCAAATTGAAGAACAAGAAGTACTTCTGATGCAAACCCAAAGACCTGAGAACCAGGGGAGCCATAAATGTAAGTCCGAATCAGAGTCTGAAGGCCTGAGAACCAGGAGCACTGATGTTCAAGGGAATGAGGAGGTGAATGTCTCAGCTTCCCAAGAGAGAGAAAATTCACTCTTCCTTTGTGCTTTTTTTTTTTTTTTGAGATGGAGTCTCGCTCCATTGCCCAGGCTGGAGTGCAGTGGTGCCATCTCAGCTCACTGCAAGCTCTGTCTCCCAAGTTCACGCCATTCTCCTGCCTCAGCCTCCCTAGTAGCTGGGACCACAGGCACACGCCACCATGCCTGGCTAATTTTTTGTATTTTTTTAGTAGAGACAGGTTTTCACCATGTTAGCCAGGATGGTCTCGATCTCCTGACCTCGTAATCCACCTGCCTTGGCCTCCCAAAGTGTTAGGATTACAGGCATGAGTCAATGTGCCTGGATATCCTTTTGTTTTATTCAGTCCCTCAAGAGATGCCCACCCACTTTGGTGAGGGTGAATTTTCTTACTTAAACTGCTTATTCAAATGCTAATTTCTTTCTTTCTTTTCTTTTCTTTTTTCTTTCTTTCTTTTTTTTTTTTTGAGATGGAATCTTGCTCTATTGCCCAGGCTGGGGTGCAGTGGCGCAATCTCGGCTCACTGCAACTCTGCATCCCAGGTTCAAGCAATTCTCCTGCCTCAGCCTCCTGAGTAGCTGGGACTACAGGCGCCTGCCACCATGCCTGGCTAATTTTTGTTTTTTTATAGAGACGGGGTTTCACCATGTTGGCCAGGATGGTCTCGATCTCTTGACCTCGTGATCCACCCATCTCAGCCTCCCAAAGTGCTGGGATTACAGGCATGAGCCACAGCACCCAGCCTCAAATGCTAATTTCTTCCAGAAATACCCTCCCATACACACCCAGAAATAATGTTTTACCAGCTATCTGCTTAGCCCATCGCTTGATCCAGTCAAGTTGACACATTAAATCAAGCATCACAAAGACTAAAACAAAACAAAACAAAACAAAAAAGTTCCTGCCCTCAAGGAATCTGCTATCCAGTGGTACATAGAATTACTATATTTACCATGCAATGGATATGTGTCAGGCATAGTGCTGGGCAATTTAAATTTAATTCTTCCCTCATTGTGAAAAGACTATTTAGAATTTTACATGCAAAACTTCTGTGTAATGTAGAGCCAAAATAAAATATTTTGAGCCATATGTTTGCTCATATATATGGCAGGAGTGATGATGAATTTAAATATACTTTACAAATATCTAAAAGGTAGATCAGAATATTATTACATCCAGCTTTTCAAGTATCCTTAAATGTTTTATAATTTATTTATAAGTTCATTTATGTATTTATTAGGAAATTTTCATCAAACTGCAGTGGTGTGGCATATGGTAGGCACTGACTCAAAGTGCATCGAATCAGGACGATTGCTTTCTGGAAACACTGTTAATTACTATGAGAAACAAAATACTGGATACAGATTTCATTTTCAAGACACTTGCATATTTAGAAAAAAAATGAAACATGTAAACAACCAAATATTGCAAAGTAGGAGACCACGGGTGTTATGAAACAGGAAAGTGCTGTAAGAGTTCATTAGAGGATGCAATGGACTGAATGTTTGTGTCCCCTCAAAAGTCATATGTTGACTAATCCCAAGGTAATGGTGTTTGGAGGTGGGGCTTTAAGGAGGTAATTAGGCCATGAAAATGGAGTCCTTAGAGGCAATACTAAGAAGAGGCCAGAGAGTTAGCTAGCTCCCTGTGTTTGCCATGTAAGTATCCATGGAGAAGTAGGCAGTCTGCAAGCCAGAACTCGTCATCCTTATCTTGGACTTCCAGCCCCTAGAACCATGAGAAATAAATGTTTATTGTTTAAGTCACACACACGGTCTATGGTATATTTGTTAGAGCAGCCCAAACTGACTAAGACAGAGGGAAAGAAAGCAGTTGAGAAATCAGTGTTATGCCTTAGTTTCCAAAATATCCTGACTTTTGTTTAAAAGGTGCAAAAAATAAATTTGTTATTTGAACCACTTCAGACATCTATCATCGCTTTCTTCCCCTGAATGAGCCTTTTCCTCCTTTGCACCTTTTCCGAAAAAGATGCCTGCATATAGGGGGAGAAAGGACTTATATGGTCTCTTGGTAATGGGAAAAAGCAAGCTGTTATAAACTGAACTGTTTTGCCCTTAAATTCATACGTTGAAGCCTTAACTCTCAATGTGACTGTATTTGGGAGATGGGGCCTTTACAGAGGTAATTAAGGTTAAATGAAGTGGTAAGGGTGGTAGTTTAATCTGATAGGTCTAATGTCCTCAAAAGAAGTGAAAGAGAAGGCCCAGCATGGTGGCTTATGCCTGTAATCTCAGCACTTTGGGAGGTCGAGGCGAGTGAATAACCTGAGGTCAGGAGTTCAGGACCAGCCTGTCCAACACGGCAAAAGTCTGTCTCTACTAAAAGTACAAAAATTAGCCAGGCATGGTGGTGTGTGCCTGTAATCCCAGCTACTAAGGAGGCTGAGGCAGAAGAATCACTTGAACCCGGGAGGCAGAGGTTGCAGTGAGCCAAGATTATGACATTGCACCTCAGCCTGGGCAACACAGCAAGACTCTGTCTCAAAATAAAAAAAGAAGTGAAAGAGACACCAGGGATCTCTCTCACCAAACACTCACAAAGAACGATCATGGAAAAACACGGTGAGAAGGCAGCTGTTTATCAACCAAGAAGAGAGTCCTCATCAGGAATCAACACTGATGGTACTTTAATCTTAGACTTGTAGCCTCCACAGCTATGAGAAAATAACTTTCTGTGGTATAATCTGCTCAGTCTTTGGTATTTTGTTATGGCAGCTCTAGCAGACTAACATAAGGGCCAGACTGGTAGTAACAGTTTGTATTGGTTTATTTTTCTGGAGTGATGGTAAGGTATGGGGGGTAGGGTGGGCAGCAATCTTTGACTCCTGGAAACAATGATGGGTAGAATCTAACAGTTATTGTAGTTAGACTTCTTTTCTCTATAGATTTTCCTTCAATAGCAACAAGCGTTGCATTTTCAGAACTGCTATCCCAAGAAAGAGAAGAAGAAAAGGAAAGCACAAGCTAGTGATAGAAAGAGGAGAAGAGAAAGGGGAAATTGGTAAAAGCTTTATTCTTGATGTATAATGACTTAGACAAAAGATGTATAGCAACACAGATACATACCTAGTATATATAGTAGACATGCTAAATATTTGTTAATGAATGAAACCTAGAGTTGGAACATACCCAGACAATTCAAACCATCCTTCATGTAAAGCATTTATAAATACCAAATCTCTTTAGTAGTGACATGTATTGAATGTTTACGATATGCCAGAACTTAGGTCAAATATTTTACATGTTTCTGTTTTTTAAATTTTTACAAGAAGCTCATAAGTGAATTATAATTAGCATTCCATTTGCAGATGAGGCTTAGAGATGTGTAGACATTCATCCAATGTCACAGTACTCAGTGACAGAGCTCGGACTTACATCTACAGCTGTCTGACTTGAAGTCTGAGGTCTGAGCCACTGCAATATTTATTTTTCAAGAAATATGCAGAAATGAGGAATATACTGGTGATCTAATCCTTCTTCTTCAAACAAGGTGGCAACATTTGGCATATTACCCATTAATTCTCCATTCCATGACTTAAGCTGAGTATTTTTGATATATTTGGATAATTATGATATTTATATGGTTTGTCTGTGTCCCCACCCACGTCTCATCTTGAATTGTAGTTCCCATAATCACCACATGTCATGGGAGGGACCCGGTTGGAGGTAATTGAATCGTGGGACAGTTACGTCCATGCTGTTCTTGTGTTAGTGAGTGAGTGCTCATGAGATCTGATGGTTTTATAAGAAGCTTTCCCCTGACTTCTCTTTCTACTTCTCCTTGCTGTCGCCATATGAAGAAAGACGTGTTTGCCTCCCCTTCTGCCATGATTGTAAGTTCCTGAGGACTCCCCCGCTGTGCGGAACTGTGAGTCAAGTAAATCTCTTTTCTTTATAAATTACCCAGTCTTCGGTATGTCTTTATTAGCAGTGTGTGAATGGACTGATACAGTGAACTGGTACCACAGAGAGTGGGGAGCTGCTGTAAAAATACCCAAAAATGTGGAATTGACTTTGGAACAGGTTAACAGGAAGAGGCTGGAATGAATTGGAGGGCTTAGAAGAAGACAGGAAAATGTTGGAAAGTTTGGAACTTCCTAGAGACTTGTTGAATGGTTTTGACCAGAATGTTGACAGTGATATGGACAATGAAGTCCAGGCTGAGGTGGTCTCAGATGGGGATGAGAAACTTCTTGGGAACTGGAGCAAAGGTGGCTCTTGTTATGCTTTTCCAAGGAGATGGGTAGCATTTTGCCCCTGGCCTAGAGATCTGTGGAACTTTGAACTTGAAAGGGATGATTTAGGGTATCTGGCAGAAGAAATTTCTAAGCGGCAAAGAATTCAAGAGGAAGCAGAGCATAAACGTTTTGAAAATTTGCAGCCCAGCGACAACACGATAGAAAAGAACAATCCATTTTCTGGAGAGAAATTCACGCCTGCTATTGAAATTTGCATAAGTAACAAGGAGCCAAATGTTAATCACAAAGACAATGGGGGAGATGTCTCCAGGTCAAGTCAGAGACTTTCATAGCAGCCCCTCCCATCGCAAACCCAGAGGTCTAGGAGAAAAAATGATTTCATGGGCCAGGCCCAGTGTGCAGCCTGGGTACTAATACAGGTATTTAGTGGTTGATGCTTCTTTTCCTTTTCAGAAGTGCATTGTAAAAGAATTATAATTAAAATTAATTATAAGAAAACATTTGGTAAGTGTTGGAGCTACAAAGCAAAATAAATAAATGAATAAATAAATAAATACATAAATAAACCTGACAATAAAAAATCTCATAGGGTCTTTTTCAGGGTTAACTGTTTTATCAGAGGACATGTGGAAAAACATTTTAAAACTCCAGTGCTGAGTGTTATATCTTACCCATTTATCAAAAGAGATTTATGTTTAAATTACGTTTTCTTCAGAAATCACTTGGGAAGACAGTGTTTCTGAATTTTCATTTAAAAAAATTGTCTTTAATGGTTGGTCTTAAATTTTTTGTTGGATCCTTTTACATTTGTTTTATTTTCCCTGCAAAGGATATAAAGTTACTAAGTTTACATGTGCCTTTATCTGAGTTTCATTTGAGGATTTATCTCAATAGCTCTGCCAAGATTTATTTTTCACATCCTGATAGCATTATCAAACAAGAGGGAGCATGGCCTGTCTATTGATTATCCATAAAGAAAACATCTGGGTTGGTTTCGTTTCATTTGAAAATATGTTGTTAAAAAGAATGTGGAAACTGATCATTAAACATTGAGTGGAATGCTATACATTCCTTACACTTTAAAAGATTGCTTATGGAATTGGAGAAACTAATCCCCACGAAAACACGATATTAATAAAGTTTATATCCCCCAAGCCTCATAGCTACATTTATTTATTTTCTCAGACCTAATCATAAACAATATCAAGGAAAAGAGTAAATTGACAAAGGAAGTAATTACCCTCAAGTGACTGGAAATAATTACCCTCAAGTGTCACTTCAGGCTTGTAAATAAATATTGAAGCAGTAAATACAAAACAAAAAAAAAAAAAAAAAAAAAAAAGGAGAGGCACTTTGGCCAGTAAAATGGAGATAAGTGTATAATATTTTCCTCTTTTTTGTTTTATAAATATAATTATGTTTATTTAAGGGTCTTTTAACTCCTTTAACCCAGTAAAAGACATTGTATTTTTTAAATGAACAAATAATAATTATATATATTTATGGAGCACATAGCAATATTTTGATACATGCAATGTATAGTGATCAGATCAAGGTAATTAGCGTATCCATCATCTCAAATATTTATTTTTTCTTTATGTTGGGAACAGTGAATATCCTCCTTCTAGCTATTTGAAACTATGTAATATGTTGTTGTTATCTATAGTCATCCTACAATGCTATAGAACACTAGAACATATTCCTCCTACCTATCCTTTAACAGCTCTTTTCTATTCCTTCCTTCCCCTACTTTTCCCCACCTCTGATGTCCTCTGTTCTACTTTTTTTACTTCTATGAAATCAACTTTTTAGCATCTACATATGAGTTGAGAACATGTAATGTCTCACTATCTCTTCCTGGGTTATTTCAATTAGCATAATGACTTCCAGTACATTTTTACTTCTGCAAATGACAAGATTTCATTATTTTTTATGGAGGAATACTATTCCATTGTGCACATATCACATATTGTTTATTTATTTATCTGTTGTTGGACACCTAGCTTGATTTCATATCTTTACTATTGTGAATAGTGCTGCAATAAACATAGGGGTACAGATGTCACTAGTATAATATTTTTTTCCTTTGCATAAATGTCTAGCAGTGGAATTGCTGGATGATATGGTAGTTCTATTGGTAGTTTCTTGAGGAACTTCCATACTGTTCCCATAGTGGTTGTACTAGCTTACATTCCTACCAGCAGCATATGAGAGTTTCCTTTTCCTTGCATCCTCATTAACACTTTTTTTTTGTCTTTTTGATAGTAGCCATACCAACTGGAATGAGATTATACTGCATTATAGTTTTGATTTGCATTTCCTTGATGATTTGTGATGTTAAGTATTTTTCACATATTTGTGGACCATTTGTCTTCTTTTGAGAAATGTCTATTCAGATCATTTGCCCATTTGTTAACTGGATTTTTTTTTTTCCTGGTGAGATGTGTTCCTTGAATACTCTGAATATCAATCCCCTGTCAGATGAGTAGTTTCCAAATATTTGTCTCATTCTGTAGGTTGTCTTTTCACTCCTTTGATGGCTTCTTCTGCTCTGCAGGTTTTCGGTTTAATATAATCTCATTTGTTTATTTTTGCTTTTGTTGCCTATGCTTTTGAAGTCTTTTTCATAAAATCTTTTCCATGATCGATGTTCTGAAACATTTCTCCTATGTATTCTTCCAGAGTTTTAACATTTTGGGTCTCACATTTAAGTTTTTGATACAATTTGAGTTGAATTTTGTATAGGGTAAAATGTGAAGGTCTAGTTTCATTCTTCTGATACATATAGATATATATAGATACATAGATATCCAGTTTTCCCAGCATCATATATTTGCAGACTGTCCTTTCCTGAGTGAGGGCTCTTAGCACCTTTTACAAATATCAGTTGGCTGTAAGTACTGGTTTAATCTCTGGGTTTTCTACTCTGTTCTTTTGGTCTATGTATCTGTTTTTATGTCAGTAGAATGCTGGTTTGGTTGCTATACTTTGTAGTACATTTTGAGGTCTGGGAGGATGATAACTTCAGCTTTGCTATCTTTCCTCAGGGTTGCTTTGGATCTTTGGGGTCTTTTGTGCTTCCATACACATTTTAGGATTTTTTTTTTTCTATTTCTGCAAAGAATGTCATTGGTATTTTCGTAGGGATTTCATTGAATCTGTAGATTTCTTTGAGTAGTATTGTCATTTTAACAATATTGATTCTTCTGATCCATAAACATGGGATGTCTTTTCATTTGCTTGTATCCTCTAATTTCTTTATTATTATTATTATTATTATTTAGTTTTCTTGCAGAGATCTTTCAGCTCCTTGGTAAAATTTATTCCTAGGTATTTTATTTTTTAAATTGTAGTTATTATAAATGGAATTGCTTTTTTTTT
>NW_016811554.1:142652-173710 GCF_001698545.2 Rhinopithecus bieti | reverse complement strand
TTCATTGAATCTGTAGATTTCTTTGAGTAGTATTGTCATTTTAACAATATTGATTCTTCTGATCCATAAACATGGGATGTCTTTTCATTTGCTTGTATCCTCTAATTTCTTTATTATTATTATTATTATTATTTAGTTTTTCTTGCAGAGATCTTTCAGCTCCTTGGTAAAATTTATTCCTAGGTATTTTATTTTTTAAATTGTAGTTATTATAAATGGAATTGCTTTTTTTTTGAGACGGAGTTTCACTCTTGTCACTCAGGCTGGAGTGCAATGGCATGATCTTGACTCACTGCAACCTCCGCCTCCTGGGTTCAAGCGATTCTTCCTCCCCAGCCTCCCAAATAGCTGGGATTACAGGCACTGCCATCATGCCTGGATAATTTTTTTTTTTTTTTTTGTATTTTTATAGAGGCGGGGTTTCACCACGTTGGCCAAGCTGGTCTTGAACTCCTGACCTCAGGTGATCCACTCACCTTGGCCTCCCAAAGTACGAAATTGCATTTTTCATTACTTTTTCAGCTATTTTTTTGTTCATGTATAGAAACATTACTGATTTTTGTTTTGTTTTGTTTTGTTTTTTGAGATGGAGTCTCACTCTGTTGCCCAGACTGGAGCGCAGTGGCACAATCTCGGTTCACTGAAACCTCCGCCTCCCGGGTTCAAGCAATTCTCCTGCCTCAACCTGAGTAGCTGGGATTACAGGCACCTGCCACCACACCCAGCTAATTTTTGTATTTTTAGCAGAGATGGGGTTTCATCATATTGGCCAGGCTGGTCTTGAGCTCCTGACCTCAAGTGATCCTCCCACCTCAGTCTCCCAAATTGCTGGGATTATAAGCATGAGCCTCCGTGCCTGGCCCACTAATGATTTTTATATATTAATTTTATATCCTGCAACTGATAAATTCATTTATAGGTTCTAATAATTTTATGGTAGACACTTTAGGATTTTCTGTATCTAAGATCATGTCATCTGCAAACAGTGACAATTTGACTTTCTCCTTTTCGATTTGTCTGCCCTTTATTTCTTTCGCCTAATTGCTCCGGTTAGGACTTCCAGTACTATGTTGAATAAGAGTGGTGAGAATAGGAATCCATGTCTTCTTCCAGTTCTTAGAGGAAAAGCTTTCAATTTTTCTCTGTTCAGTCAGATGTTAGCTGTGGATTTGTCATATATAACCTTTATCATGTGGAGCTACTTTCCTTCTCTACCTAATTTATTAGAATTTGTATTACAAAGTGTTGTTGAATGTTATCAAAGGCTTTTTCTTGCATCTATTAAGATGATTTTATAGTGTTTGTCCTTCATTCTATTGGTGTGATATTTGATGTGTATTGATTTGCATATGTTGAACCAGGCTTGCCTTCCTGGTTAAATCCCACTTGATCACAGTATATTATCATCTTGATGTGTTGTTGAATTCAGTTTGCTAGAATTTTGTTGAGGATTTTGTTTTCTATGTTCGTTGGGGATATTGGTCTGTAGCTTTCTTTTTTGTTGTTGTTGTGTCCTAGTCTTATTTGGGTATCAGGGTTAGGGTGAGCTTATAGAATGGGTTAGGAAGAATTCCCTCTGCTTCATTTTTTTTTCAATAGTTTGAGAATAGTTGGTGTTAATTTTTCTTTAAAGGTTTGATAGAATTCAGCAGTGAAACCATCCATTCTTGGACTTTTCTTTGGGAGACTATCTGTTGTGTTGTCTCCTTTTTCATTTCTGATTTTATATATTTGGGTCATCTCTATTTACTTCTTAGTCAATTGTAGTTATTATAAATGGAATTTATAAATGTTTGCCAATTTTGTTTACCTTTTGCAAAAAACAGAATTTTTATTTTATTGATCTTTTGTATTTTTTTAGTCTCAATTTTATTTACTTTTGCTCTTTCTTTTATTTTTTCTTATTTCTTTCGTTCTACTAATTTTGAGTTTGGCTTGTTCTTACTTTTCTAGTTTCTTAAAGTGTACCATTAGGTTGTTTGTCTGAACTCTTTCCAGTTTTTTGATGTAGGCATTTTATGCTAAAAATTTCCCCTTACTACTCCTTTTGGTGTGTCTCTTAGGTTTTGGTATGCTGTGTTTCCATTTATATTTGTGTTAAGAAATTTGAAAATTTCATTCTTAATTTTTTCTTTACCTATTACTTTTTCAAAATAATGCCTTTTAATTTCCACGTATTTGTATAGTTTTGAGTGTTTATCTTGTTATTAATGTCTGGTTTCATTCTATTGTGGTAAGATAAGATACTTAATATGACTTTAAATATTTTTAACTTTTTGAGGCTTATTTTGTGCCTTAACATATAGTCTAACTGCAATGGATAGTGGTTATTTTCTTTTCGCTTCAAAATGTAAGGCTCCCTTGAGCATTTCTTGTAATTCCAGTTGAGTGGTAATGAATTCTTTTATTTTTTGCTTATATGTGAAAAATTTTATTTTGTCCTTCATTTCCGGAGGAGAGTGTTGCTGGCTATAATAATCTAGATTGGTAGATTTTTCTCTCAATATTTTGAATATATGATCCAATTCTCCCCAAGCCTGTAAGGTTTTTGCTGAGAAATCTGCTGTTAGTCTAATGGGGATTTCCATATGTTTAATGCTCTTATGCTCCTTTTAAAATACTTTTTTTTCTCTTTTGACAATTTGGGTATATTATGCCTTGAAGAGGATTTGCTTCAGTTAAATCTATTTGGAATCCTTTGAGCCTCCTTAGCCCGATTGTTCATCTCCCTCCCAAGATTTGAGGTTTTCTGTGATTATTTTATTAAATATGTTTTCTTCACCCCTTCCTGTCTGTTCTTCTGAATTGCCTGTAATATAACTATTGGTTTGCTTAACGGTATCTCATAAATCCTGTAGACAGACCTTTATTTTTTTTTTTATCTTTAATCTTTTTGTTTTTGGTCTGACTGTGTTATGTCAAAAAACCTGCCTTCAAGTTCAGAAATTCAGGCCTAGGATGTGGGCGCAAGGCTGCTTGACCAACCTGGGGGCATGTCTGCCAGGAGCAGCCCATGGGGCTGCTTCTCAGGCCTGGGACACAGGACCAAAGCTTCTCAGCTCTCCTAGGGTTTTTGTCTGCTTGCTGTGGCCCACAGGGATATTTCTCAGGCTCAGGGTACAGGCACACAGCTTCTTGGCTGTTCTGGGAATGTGTCTGTTAGGAATCTCCTAAGGTGTTTTTCTCAGGCCCAGGATGAGGGCACACAGTTCCTTGGCCAGCACAGAGGCATGCCTCCTTGGAACAGCATGTGGAGCTGTTGCTCAGTTCTGGGAATTGGGTGTGTAGTTGTTAGGCCAACCTGGGGGAATTTCTGCCAGGGGCATCCCACAGAGTTATTTCTCAGACCCTGATTGTGAATGGAGGTCCATTGAGCAGGTGAGGGTCTTATCTGCAGGAGGAGGGGCACCTCAGGGCAATTTCTCAGGCCCTGGGGGCAGGTGCCTAGTTGCTACACCAGCTCAGGAATGCTTGGAGGGTTGGAGGTTTGGAGGCTTGAGGGCCTCTCTCATATGGAGGATGGAGTGCAATGGTTTGGCAGGCTTAAGGGTGGGTTCACCTGGGGAGGGACTATTATTAAACTGTTTCTCTGGCTGGAAGTGAGGGCAGCAGAAGTTGGTTTCCCTGATGTGTAGGATTAGAGTCACAGCTGATCTTGTGCCCCATCTCTGTGCTGCTGGGGTTGTGGCATACAGCCCCTGGTGTGGGCTTGGTATAATGAAGATGGAGGCCCATTGCTGGAGAGGTGCAGTAGCTACTGTTCCCCAGAGAAGGGCACACACCAGAGGTGGCTCTGGTTTCCAGATGGCACCGTGCTGCACAGCTTGGCTCACCGCAGGTGGGTGGAGGGTGGAGAGTGCCCACTTTGTGGTCCTAATTTGGGGCAATGCGGCTGTGTGAATTCTTGGCAGCTCTACAAATTACAAGACTTTGCAATTACAAGACTTCGAAATTATCCTATTGTAGGTGTTTTTGGTGACAATTGGAGCTGATGAGGATCTTCTTACCTTTTCTCTGAAATGGGAAGTCCCTCCTAACTCTAGGCAGATCCCACCCCAGGTGGAAGAAACAGGGCTACTGAGGCCCAGTGCCTCCATCCTGTCCTCCTGGCCTTTCAATCACCACCAGTGTGTCTCCACTCCCCTGCTGCACTCTAGCACTTGCCCTTTGACACTCCAGTCAAATCTTAGCTGTTGATTCATTGCCTTGGTCTGGAGATTGGCATGATCCAGCATGTTACAGAGTCTTTGTTCTTGAGAGTTCTGGATTCCAGTGTCCTAGTTACCTAACTTCTTATTGGGAGGATGAGTGCAAAGTGTCTCAGCCATCTTGCTGACGTCACTCTCTACAATTTTTTTCTTGACCAGCGTTTCTTAAAAAGTGTTCCATGAAACAGGAGAAACATTTGTCTCCTGAAAAGAGCTTTTCAGGCTCTCATAAATTAGGAAAATACAGCTTGTCATCCCTCTCTTGGAGGTTCACAGTCAGAGGTTTTAAGATGGTCTGTGGTAAGGAAATCCTTTTAACGTCTTTTAACTTGAGTTTTTTTAATATTCTTAGGCACAGAACTTTTTTGAGATCCTACTATCAATACCCTTTGGATCATGTCTAAGGAAATATTATTTCAACCTTATCTGTCAACTCTATTTTAGGACTATTAGATCATAATGCTAAGTTAGTTTAACAAAATATTTCCTTTTCAATGCGAGGGGCTTTTGGTCAAAACATAACTATTGGAAAGTAGTTATTAGAATTTAATTTTCTGAACAAATATTTGGCTCAATTCTGAAATTATTAAATCAGAGAAAGAATGTTTCCATCCACAGTATTTTTTTAAAAAATACATAGATAGGGAAATGAAACTGGGGAACTAGCCAGAGGCCAGATCACTCAGAGCCTTTTAAGTAATATGATCATTCTTCCTGACCTGGATTACACCATTGTTCCTGTATAATTATTAACAATGTTCTCCTTCACTCTAAAAAATGTCTTGGTATAGATAATAAATTCTGTGGTCCACCTACTTATATGCCACTAAAAAATTTGACGAGTTCATCATATGCACAGGATTTTGATACTCTCCCTATGGGGTGCAGTGAGGCTAGGGTAAGAGTTAGCCTAAAATACTGGGACCTATAAAGAAAACTTTGAGAATTACTGAGAATGTTGCCAAGTTAAATTCCATTGTCAAGCAATAAATAGTCAAATGATAGTTAAGAGAATTATGCATAAGTTTAGGTAAATTAAGATGTTTTTAGTTAAAGAACTAACAAAACGGGGGTGGGGGGAGTGGGAAGGATTCAAAGCTAAGCTTGTATGTTTTTTCAGTATACTTTGCAATGTGTCTGTCTAAACACAACATATCTCTTGCATTTGAATTTATGAACTTGTATTAAAAAGTTCATAATGACTTTTAAAAAGTTCAAATGACTTAACATTTTTTTTTTTTTAACTCCAGAGAATTAACATTTATTTAGGTGGGCTGGAGATTGGCATGATCCATCATGTTACACAGCCTTTGTTCTTGAGAGTTCTGGATTCCAATGTCCTCGTTACCTAGGAGTTACAAGGCTGGTTAATAAGATCATTTCTTTGCCAAAACCGATAATCACCATGCAACTAGATTCTGTGAGTCTTTTAGGGGATCATTCCATTCCTAGTCAACCTCTTTGTTTTCGTGAAAAATCAAACTCTTCTCTGAGAGATCTGTCATGCCTTTTAATTTTATTAAAAGTACACCCAAGAAAAAATAAACATTAGAGAGACTCTCACACATTGGTTATGGTGCTTTATTTTAATCATGCTTAAAGACAGCCATTAAATGTGTAGGACTACAGCAGTTTTCCAAAACTAAATTCCTCTGGGCGTGCTGTCCTTCCTTTTTGGTCCATATTGTGGCCCCATCAGGAGACTTATTTGGTGTCAGAAAGTTATGGATGTTGAAGATCATGACTTTAGTTCCTCAAATAAATACCAATGACCCTGGAAATAAAACAGATGTTCCAAAGATCTCCCCAGTAATTTTGGTGCAAAGGTCAATCTCCTGGGAAATTTAAGCTGGTGGCTCAGCTGGTTGTCTGGATGAGTGGTTTTATGGGTCAGATTATTAGTGTTAGCCACAGGTCATCCTCAAAGTCATAAAGACTATGTGGATGGACCAAAATGACAGCTCGTATAAAATGACCTGTTGACAAAACCAGAGGGAGAAAGACATTTCATTTCTTTTTTCTGACAGCACGACTATTTAAAAGATTGCTTCCCTACACAAGAACTTTGATTTCAATGAATAAAGAATTCAGACAATAGTAAACAAACAAAAACAAACAACAACATCACAAAATCTTAAAGAAGTTACTGTTAAGTCCTTCTCCCTCATCAGATGACATCAAGATGGGCACTGACTCTTATCAACTATACTATTAAAATGAATCTTGACTCTTTCGCTGGAATCCCTACTGCCATGACTACAGTTCGTACCCCATCTTTTCTTGTCTAGACTTAGAATAGCTTTCAGCTTTGTCACTGGACTTCACATCTCTCTTTTCCAGTATATCCACTAACATTTCACAGAAATATTATTTGTAAACAAATTTGATCATGCCATTCCCTGTTTAAGCATTTGACAATATGACCAGTACATACTTAGAGCAATCTACCACATACTTATTTTATGTACCAGCAAACAAGAAAAAAAGTGCTACCAACCAAGCTACAAAATAATTCATATCACTTAGACTTTTTCATTTTATACCTGTAATCTCTTTTAGATTTATTTTGTCGGATTTTTATCATGTATCATTCCTGTGTATGCATAAAAGGGAAAATATAAGTTGCAAGTATAGGCAATGACAATTATGTCACAACCCCTACTGTAGAACTATCCATTGAAAGATGTATTGTAATGTCAGAATTGTAAAAAAGTGAAAAATGTATATCTTAGAATATATAACATGTAGTAGAAGTTTTACATGTTTCTAACCATTCCCCACAAATTTGACTGTAGGGAGGATAAGGTCTGAATTCCTCAACATGACATTCAAGGATTTTCGTAACGTGGCCCATAACTATATTTTTAATCTAATGTCTTTTCACTTACCCATATGTCAACACACCTGCACTTTCATGTTCATGTGCTTCTATGCCCATTTCCTTCTCTCCCTAAAGTCCTAAGTATAGTGCCTCCTTCTTTGTTTTCTCCATTATCCTCTCCACCCTGATAATATTAGTTCCTCCCTATAGTTCCTTATAGTATTGTCTTCATTCTGATAGTGTATGGTTTGAAGTCAATGCTCTGTGTTTAGCTGAATACATATGTTAATGGCTGTGTCTTTTCATGGTACCTGGAACAAAAGAGATGCTTCATAAAAACATTTCAAGAGAATTAAACTAAAATAAAATTGTAACAGACCCATTTAAAAAGTAAAATAGTCAAAAGAACCCACAAAACATTCTTCTATCATCATCAGAATCCAAATAAGGCTGTTATCTGTTATTTAAAGTGATTGAAACTTGATTAAAAACATACCCTTGGCTGGGTGTGGTGGCTCACGCCTGTAATCCCAACACTTTGGGAGGCTGAAGTGGGTGGTTCACAAGGTCAGGAGATCAAGATCATGTTGGTTAACAAGGTGAAACCATCTCTACTAAAAATACAAAAATTAGCCGGGCATGGGTGTGCATGCCTATAATCCCAGCTACTCAGGAGGCTGAGGCAGGAGAATCGCTTGAACCTGGGAGGCGGAAGTTGCAATGAGTCAAGATTGCACCATTGAACTCCAGCCTGGCGACAGAGCTAGACTCCGTCACAAACAAACAAACAAGCAAACAAACAACATAGCCTTTACAGGTGATGATGCTGGTATTTAATATTTTCTCTTTTTCCTCTCGAGAAAACTCACTGGGAGACTGGAGTGATGCTCACATTTCTAGAGGGGTGCCAGTAGTAGGTTCTTGATCTGCCTCCAAGGTTATGGGATTTGTTGGGTGCAAATGTATTAGATTAAATGAGAAACTGGGCTTTCCATGTGGCTAAAGCCAAAAATACGTGAAAGCCCACACAAGGGGGCAAATAGCCCCTCCATTCCTTATTTCTCCAATATTTATTTGCTCTAGAATACTTGGCAGCTGTCATATAGCTTGCTATTAAATGGAAAGGATCAATTTTGTGTGTGTGTGTGCTTATTTAATTCTACGTTTGATTGTAATCCCAGCTGCTCAGGAGGCTGAGGCAGCAGAATTGCTTGAACCCAGGAGGCGGAGACTGTTGAGTCAAGATTGCACCATAGCCCTTCAACCTGGGCAACAAGAGTGACACTTCGTCTCAAAAAAAAAATTAATAAATAAAAATTAAAAATAATGTTCATAATGAACAGAAATCATTTCTACAATAATTCACTTCCCCTCTCTCTTCGTGCATAAAAAGGATCTTTGTAATCTATGTGATGTTGGCCCTGTTACCATGTGATGCATGCTCTCTGTGCATGGTGGATCTGAGCAAATTCTGCTTTTGTTTTAACCCTTGAAATAACATTTTGTTCCCTTTGATATTTAGAAAAACATAAACTGATATCACATAACTGATGTTAGATACAAATAACATTGAACTAAAGTGACCATTTAGACTGTATAAAGTATTTTTTGAGAAAATATGCTTTTTAATGAAGCAAGTTAAAATATACATGTTATGAATTCAACCACATGTCCTTTTGATTTACAGAGAATAATTTGAGGTGTTTCCTGGGAATTTGTACTCATTTATTCATTATTTATAGTGTCAGTTATTGTCGTTTTCAGATACAATTTCTTTCCCAGTGGCACTAGAAACATGTTTTGAATAAATCTTGACAGAAATAAAGGCAGAAACATTTGAACTTTGTTCAGCCAAAACATAGCTGTATGCTTCATTTGGAAACCAGTGCATAAGAGCAGCTTCATGTTTTTTGATATTACTCCTGTGATTTTATAGTAGTGATTCTTTTTTTTTTTTTTTTTTTTAGATGGAGTTTCACTCTTGTTGCCCAGGCTGGAGTGCAACGGCACAATCTCGGCTCACCACAACCTCCATCCCGGGTTCAAGCATTTCTCCTGTCTCAGCCTCCCGAGTAGCTGGGATTACAGGCATGCGCCACCACGCCCAGCTAATTTTGTATTTTTAGTGGAGATGGGGTTTCTCCCTGTTGGTCAGGCTGGTCTCAAACTCCCAACCTCAGGTGATCCACCCACCTTGGCCTCCCAAAGTGCTGGGATTACAGGTGTGAGTCACTGTGCCCGGCCTTTTTTTGAGACAGAGTCTCACTTTGTCACCCAGGCTAGAGTACAATGGCGTGATCTTGGCTTACTGTAACCTCTGCCTCCCGGGTTCAAGTGATTCTCCTGCCTCAGCCTCCTGAGTAGCTGTGATTACAGGTGCCCAGCACCATGCCCAGCTAATTTTTCGTATATTTAATAGAGACAGGGTTTGACTGTGTTGGCCAGGCTGGTCTTGAACTCCAGACCTCGTGATCTGCCCGTCTCGGCCTCCAAAAGTGCTGAGATGACAGGTGNGAGTAGCTGGGATTACAGGCATGCGCCACCACGCCCAGCTAATTTTGTATTTTTAGTGGAGATGGGGTTTCTCCCTGTTGGTCAGGCTGGTCTCAAACTCCCAACCTCAGGTGATCCACCCACCTTGGCCTCCCAAAGTGCTGGGATTACAGGTGTGAGTCACTGTGCCCGGCCTTTTTTTGAGACAGAGTCTCACTTTGTCACCCAGGCTAGAGTACAATGGCGTGATCTTGGCTTACTGTAACCTCTGCCTCCCGGGTTCAAGTGATTCTCCTGCCTCAGCCTCCTGAGTAGCTGTGATTACAGGTGCCCAGCACCATGCCCAGCTAATTTTCGTATATTTAATAGAGACAGGGTTTGACTGTGTTGGCCAGGCTGGTCTTGAACTCCAGACCTCGTGATCTGCCCGTCTCGGCCTCCAAAAGTGCTGAGATGACAGGTGTGAGCCAGAGCACCCGGCCTGATTTTTTTCTTTTCTTTTTTTTTTTTTTTTTTTTTTTTGAGATGGAGTCTTGCTCTGTCACCAGGCTGGAGTGCAGTGGCACAATCTTGGCTCACTGCAACCTCCGCCTTCCGGATTCAAGCAATTCTCCTGCCTTAGCCTCCCTAGTAGCTATAATTACAGGCGTGTACCACCATGCCCGGTTAATCTTTATATTTTTAGTAAAGACAGGGTTTCATCATGTTGGCCAAGCTGGTCTTGAACTCCTGACCTCAGATGATCTGCCCACCTTGGCCTCCTGAAGTTCTGGGATTACAGGAGTGAGCCACTGCACCCAGCAGCAATTCTTTAAAACAATGCATATACTTAAATTTGAAGCTTAGCTGACAGATTTTTGGATATGGTCAAGAAGATACAGGAACAATTTAATGAAGTTTTGTAGGCCAGTTACTTTTTCATGTTCACAAAACAGGCAGGTGCCGCTAATGACATTTTGACAAGCAATGAACCACATATAAAACTATGGTCCCATAAGATTATGTTATGGTATTTTTACTGTACCTTTCATATGTGTAGATAGAATTAAATACACAAATAGTGTTATCAAATAGTTATCATTGTGTTACAATTGCCTTGAGTATTCAGTACAGTAACATGCTGTATAGGTTTATAGCTAAGGCACAATATAGCCTAGTGGTGTAGTAGGCTATACCATCTAGGTTTGTGTAAGGATACTCTATGATGTTTGTACACCAACAAAATCACCTAATAATACATTTCTCAGAATGTATCCTTGTCCTTAAGTGATTCATGACTATAGTTATTCTTGACTCATCCCGCTCTTAAGGCTTTTAACTGAAATACATTTATATTTACTTATTCAAAATAGAAAGATCCAAGAATTGAATGTTCATTATATAATTATTTCAGATTTTTTTTTTCAAAATAATATTTGAAAATACAATGTATTGAGTGAAAATCTTGTTATGATAAAAAATAAATGCTGGGTCATTGACTCTAATCATCTCAAGGGTAATTAGTGACATAGTTGAATTTAGAACTTAAATGTGGGAAACTATAGCTCCTTTATCCCTGCGCTGCATGATGCTAAAATCAGAACCCCCCTGGAAAGTTACTATCCCCACTAAATTGTCTATATGACGTTGGCCCTGTTAAAAGATGATGGAATGTTCTCTGTGCATGGTGGGTCTGGGTCAATCTGATTAGCCACAGGTAATAGCTATCACCCAGTTCTGTTTCAGGAAAAGACCAAGATTGCTTCTTTAAGAAAATATCATCTTTTAACAATTGTTTAAATAAACAGATTACTTTGCAAGTACACTTTTGATTTACTTTTCATTCAGGTAATCTTAGATATATTTCCAGTTGCCGTGGCATATTAGATAGTTGCTCCTTTCCTAGCTCCATAAATAATTGTTGAATTGGTTGCATGGATGCATTTTATGTTTCTTTGTAGCCTCCCAAGTACCCTGCTTGGGGCTTTGTGTATGATAGTGGATGGTCGAATTAAGTTGGCATGGGATTCATTCTCTCTCTCTCTTTTCTTCTTTCCCATTTTCCTTTCTTGTCCTTCTCCTTGTCTTTTTATATGTCAATTTTCACCTCCTCATTCCTTATTGGAAATAATAAATCACCTTCCCAAAGCCATTTTGCCAATTACCATAAAATTTATTTTCTGTAATTTTCCCAGCAATTTCACAGGTTCAGTACATGTCATGTTGAGCAATTTTTAAGAAAATGTCAGTTAGCCCTTATAAAGCTCAGCCTTTTAGAGTTAAGGAAATGTGTTAGTATTATTGATAGAAACCAGTTTTCATGGCCAATTTGAGCTCATTTGGCTATTCATGCCATCAGATAAGTAAATATTTCTACTGAGCAGGCCAGTCACATCTGCTCTCCCTCTGTACATCCAGAGGTCCAGCAAGGAGAATGTAGAGAACGATTTTCTTCTTAGTTTGTAGAGAGACTGGAGTAGGCATTATCCCACATCACATAGCACTGACTAATGACAACTTGAAGTGCTGGATACATTCTACTTCCATTCCTAGATAGGTTTAGAGACAGATGACTTATCTAAATCTCACAAAAGGAAAACGGGTTTGTAAATGAATAGACTTGTTGTCAAAATACGAAAGAATTCCATAAATTGTTATGGATTGAGTGACTTGAACAAGGATTTAAAAGGCATGTTCACCAGATAGTTTAGAAGAAATATAAACATTTTTGAACTTCACTGTCAATATTGATTGATTTACTGTTTGCAGAGTTTTTTTTTTGTTGTTGTTGTTGTTGTTTTGTTTTTTGTTTTTTTGTTTTTTTTTGGTCAACTGAGACCTCGAAAACTCTCCAAATAATAACATTTTGTGTTCATGGTGCTTTATAGTTTATACATCACATCCCCACTTTCTTGTTTAATTATCATGAAAACCATATAAATAGAGGTGCCATTTTTACATAAATAACATACAGATAGGAGATGGATGTGTTTTACTAAAAATTCCCCAGGGAATTTTGACTTTGGTATTATAGGACCTTAAGAATTTTGGACTTGACTTGGCTGGGCATGGTGGCTCACACCTGTAATCTCAGCACTTTGGGAGGCTGAGGCAGGCAGATCACTTCAGGTCAGGAGTTTGAGACCAGCCTGGCCAACATGGTAAACTCTGTTTCTACTAAAAATACAAAAATTAGCCAGGTGTGGTGACATGCACTTATAATCTCAGCTACTTGGGTGGCTGAGGCAGGACAATCACTTGAATCTGTGGGGCCGAGGTTACAGTGAGCCAAGATTGCACCACTGTACTCCAGCCTGGGAGATTGTGCAAGTCTGTCTCCAAAAAATAAAAAATAAAAATAAAAATTTGGAGTCACTGTGAGATATACATACATATATATACCTACATTATATATATATATATGTGCGCGTATATATATGTTTGTGTGTGTGTATATATATTCTCACACATTTATCACCAAATAGGCATATTGAGGTTTGTTCTTCCCAGCCAGGTAAGGTAATATCGTGGGAAAAGCATGGATTTGGAGTTTTAAATCCTGATTCTATCATATTAGCAGTATGGTCTTGCATTAGTTACTAATCTCCCTGCATCTCATTTTCTCATCTAATAATAATAATAATTGTTCTACTCTTAGGAGTACATTACATAATGTAGATAATGTGCCTGAGATGGAATAATAATCAGAAGAGGCCATTTCCTACCCAGATTATTATTTTATTATTATTATTATTTTTGAAACGGAGTCTTGCTCTGTCACCCGGGCTGGAGTGCAGTGGCCGGATCTCAGCTCACCGCAAGCTCCGCCTCCTGGGTTTATGCCATTCTCCTGCCTCAGCCTCCCCAGTAGCTGGGAGTATAGGCGCCCGCCACCTCGCCCGGCTAGTTTTTTGTATTTTTTAGTAGAGACAGGGTTTCACCGTGTTAGCCAGGATGGTCTCGATCTCCTGACCTCGTGATCCGCCCGTCTCGGCCTCCCAAAGTGCTGGGATTACAGGCTTGAGCCACCGCGCCCGGCCTACGCAGATTATTTTGTACAAATGCATCTAGATGGTCTTTCCCAATCTCTTCATTAATGAATGGCACCTTTTGAGAGATAACCAGTTAATGTTGCTCTCTGTGGCCTTTGGGAAAGAGAAAAGTAACTGGTTTATGCCAAAATTAAACCTGGAACTCTAATCTAATGAGCAAGCAGCAAAGAAGGCAGATCAATTGCAGATGTGAGGTGATTCATCATTTAGATCCTAGAGGTGTGTCTTGGGACTCAACTATCTCCCTCATATCTTTAAGACACCAGTGTGAGCTTGGACCCCTCTAAACATTCAGATCTATTCCTATTGCAGCATAATTGTGACTCAGTTCACTTACTTAGTGTGAAGGCAAGAAACTTAAGCTGTTAAACAATTTGAACAACTATGGAATACACTAGATTCCATCTTGAGTTTTGTCTTGCTGATTAAAAACCCATACTGAAAGAGAAGTTTGATTGTAGAAAGAACTGACATGAATTCTTTGGAAGAAAGTTTAATAGAAAAAGTTCTCTCTCTAATTTATTGATGGCTGTGAGGAATTGCGGGTGAGATTTTAGCCATCAGTGGGAATATAACAGAGGTATTACTGAGTGATGATATCGTGAGTGATTTTTTAAATCTTCTTTGTGCTTCTCCATATTTCTTTCAATAAAAAATATGATGAGGGGGACAGACAATCAATGAATTAATCAGTACATATAAGAAAGAAAGACTATTTTGTGATTACTTTTGGGATAGAATAAAACACCTTCCCTGAATTCTTAGGAATTGCATTTAATGGAGAGCATTTTTGTCCTATCTATGTTCTGAGCCTTTTTGCTCAGAAGTTAGATTTTCTTTTCCTGAAGCAGCTCTTTCTGCCCATCCATGGATCTCATCAGCACAATCTGCAGGGTTTGTAGATAATGCATCTAGTTCTAGACCTTGAGGAATGTGCCCATACTGCTTTCCATAATGATTGAACTAGTTTACAATCCCACCACAGTGCTAAAAGTGTTCCTATTTCTCCACATCCTCTCCACACCTGTTGGTTTCCTACTTCTTAGATGATTGCCCATTCTAACTGGTGTGAGGGTGGGCATTGTGTGATTTATGTGCGTTCTTCTATGAATGTCCTCTTGGTTGTTTCTGTATGTTTTTTTTTTTTACTTGGATTGGACCCAAAACCCAAAATGGGTGCAGATGTGGTAAGCACATGCTGAAAGTTGTTGAATATTATTTTCACCCTTACGAAAGTCTTGAGATAAGCAGTTTCAGATTGTGTGAATTTTTAATTCTGCAGTGGGCTTCCAACAGTGGTTCTGTTGCCAGTGATAACAAAAACCAGGGAGAGACCTTGGGAGGTAAACCACAGACTCAGTTCCCAAGAATTGAAGACCTCATATGTTCCTTGGTATGTGATCTTGTGAAATGCAGAGGTATAAAATGAAGTTTTGACTTTCAAAACTGGTCCTAGGGACCAAATCCTGATGTACAGTATTTTCCCTATATGTTTTAGTGCATACTTGTAGAAATTGGCTTCTGTTTTTTTCTTATTTACAACAAAGATCATCTTTTGTGCCATTTCTGAATTTTGAATTTTCTTTTGGTTCTTTCTAATACCTTTTGTTAGTGGCATGTTATATTGAAGAGCCATTATACTGGGAGTAAAAAAAACTTTGCGTGTTTCTCTCTTGTTTTATGAAACAAGTATATACTGTAAATATATAATTGCTGAAAAATAAGGATAATATTATCTTCTACCTAACTTTTGTACACAATAGCTATTCACATTGCTCAAAAGTTGTTTTTCAATACTTACGGAAAATGTTTAGTTAAACAGAGTTAGCTTGACTGTATGTATTTTTTAGTTTGGGGTCTAAAACTGTTCATTCCAGAGGTCCTAGAAAGAAAGTTTTCATATTCCAACAGAAGATTTTTTTTTTTTTTTTTTTTACTGGGGAAATTAATGACTTATTTCTTGGTAGAGGATCATCAAGGAATGGATTGAATTTGTATATTTCCTTTTATTTCTAGTAAATACAAAATTATAAGAGGCCATTGTTTTGAGCTACACTCCTACACTAGACACCAACAGACCAGACTAAAAATCAAAATGGAGTCGCTCACGCTGTGGTTCCACATCAACAAACCAAAACTGAGTTGTTATCTAACCTTTGGAGAAGCCCAGAAGAAGAGAGAACAGCTTAATTTCCCAGATTGGTTTCAATATACAGGATAATGAAGTTCCCTCTGCCTTTAATCTTTAAAGGGAAGGTAACCTGAAGTACCCTGATGTTAAGCAACCAGTTATTTCTCTATTGTTTCCCTGTTCCTGCCTTACAAGGGAAATAGCTTTGAAATGACCAGTCACATTTCGTTCTATATTTCTGCTTTCTTCAGTTCTTCTCTGTCTATAAAACCAACCTCTTCCGCTCAGCTTATTGGAACACTTATTCTATTTTATGGAATGAAGTGTTGCCCAATTCTAAAATTGCAATAAAGCCAATTGAGATCTTTAAGATAAATTTGTTGTAGCTTTGTCTTTTGACAGATCTAAGCACACAAGGGCTAGATTAATGCACTCATTCATTTCCTTATTTAACAAAAATATATTGAGTGCTTTCCACATACCAGGTACTTTGCCAGGGCCCAGGGGATACAGAGGTCAGTTACAAAAACAGTTTCTGTCATATTGTTTGCAGACTAGTGTAGAGATGGACAAGTTAGCTGTTGCAGTAAGAGTGCATTAGCGGAACACCTGAACCTAGATTTGGGTGTCAGGAAAGGAATTCGAGAGGAAAGGAGAACTGAGAAATAAATATAAATTATTCAAGCCTGTGTGTATTGAGAAAGAGAAAGTGGCAGTGTGTGCAAGTGTTTGTATGTTATGGAAGAGGAAGAGATAGGCACGGGGAGAGAGAGAACATGAGCACAGACTAATAGCTTAAGTCTACATTTGGAATGTATTAAAATAACACTGAAAGCTGATGGAAACTCATTCCATGATCGTCATTAGGCTCTTGCAAGCTTACTGGCCAGTTTCAAAGTTTGCTTTCTTGGAACACATAAAGATAATTTAATAAATTTTCCGTTTGGGGTAGGAGAAAGTTAATAGACTACTAAAAGGGCCTAATTTCCCTCCCCAGATTAGATTACTCAGACTTAAAATAGGGCATCTAAGATGCAGATGCCGTGTTTAAAAGTATACTCCATGCAATTCCAGAAGAACAAAGTTTTCCAGAAAGCATTAGTGTTTGGTCAATGTACTAAGACTAATTTCTCAAGAACCTCACACCTAGGTTTCAGGTAAAAGGAAAAGGAAAAAGTCATGGTGATTCTGTTTTTCCTTTTCAGGCACATTTTTCAATGCATTAGATTGTTTGGTTTGAATGGTGCAAGGATCAAATCTATGTTGTAAGAAGAAAACTAGATGATCTTTCAAAATGTATCTAAAATTTCTTCAGCCAACTCAAAATGAATGAGTCATGTTGACATCATACTAGGAAGCCATGTCTTAAGCTAAATTCCTAATCCTTACACGATACTGTTTTTAATCCTTTGGCCTATCTCTTGAATTATTCAGTTGGACTGTTGTGCAGTGTTATTTCTCACACATCTCAGAGCCCAAGTGGACTTCCTGGTGGAACTGGCTTTACATGCCATGATGTCTCCTTAGCATTTTGTAGAAAGAAATAAGATCCAATCCAGTTTCAAAACACCTTGGTTTGGGAAGATTCTGAAGTTTCCTAAGATCTTTAAAATGCTTCAATTTCCATTCAAGGATGGCAGCATGAATTAATTATTCAAAAGACAAAGGATGCCTCTAAGTGATCCTTCAAACTTGGGATTTATTAATTAATTCAAGAGATATTTACGGATGCTTATTATGCACCAAGCACTCTTCTAGGTATTGCAGTGTGGCTGAAATCCTAGACATACCCAGTGCTGAGTCAGAATTTCAATATTATAAGACACACTCCACTGATCACTATATAATAATAAAAAATAAATAAAAATAAAAAATTCCATTGATTAAGTGTTTCAAATGTGTGAGAGACAATCAAAATCTTGACTTTGCCCCTCAGTAGCTATGTGACCTTCAGCTTCTTTTCTTGAGCTGCCGTTTTCACATTTCTTAATTGTGTCCAACAACTACTTTCATGAGAGGAATGGAAGAGATGGCTGTGAGAAGTCAAATGCAAAGGGAGTTGCTTTGAGAGCCCCCAACTTGCACTGTTCACCTGTCAGGTTTTATCTTCCATGGTTCAGCCAAGTCCGTGGGAAGCCTACGACATTCCCCTGGGTCACTTAGTGAACTCCTACTCTTTCATCAGGCCTCACTTGAACTCGACTTCCTCCACAAGCCTTTCCAGACATGTTTGGTGAGCATATGTGCCTTATATGCATTTCTAGGGTGTCCTGTCTATCTGTATCATAGCATTTGTCACAATTTAATGTGATGGATGTCTGTTCTGTCGTCTATCTTCCTACAAGAGTCAATGCTTCAAAAGGGCAGAGAATGAGTGTATTCTGCTATTTTAGTTCCAGTATTTAGAAGGGTCTATTTGTTATTGTTGAATAAATTAATGAATGCATACCTGTATCCCACAAGCTAAAGAGAAATTTATGAATGAGGTAAAGCAGCATATTGGTCTACATTGTTTGCCTTGTACTTGTATATATGTAATTTCAGTTAAGCCTCAAAATGACTCTAAATGGTGGAAGGACAGACATTTTGATGCTTGTCTGCTGATGAAAATGAGGTTCAGAGGGTAAAAGGATTTTTCTGTGTTTGTAGAGCTAGAAAGTCAGAAGAGTAAAATTGGAACCCAGCTCAGTCTGATGCCACATCCTTTGTTGTTTCCATTAAATCATAGAATTTCTTAGCACTTAGAAACTATTCTGGAACTCACAACAAAGGCAACTGGGAAAGGAGTCGCCTGGAATTTGATCTCTGTAGAAGCCTTTTCATTTAGTTTATTTTTCATTTTTATCTGTTGCTTTGCTCTTATCAAATACAGATAAATAGCAGCTGCTACTGGTGCTGTTGATTGCAATTTCTGATTGAAAATGAAATCTTGAGCATCTGTTCTCTCCTTTTATATTTTACTGTGAGAGAAAATCTATTTTTTTCCCAAAAGGTAATTCATACACGTGATAAAAATTTAAACAATATAAAACTATTTTAAAACCATATACTCTGAGTATTTCTGTGTACTTTGCTTTCATCACTAATATATCTTTAAGATTATTCCATATTGGCACATAAAATATATATTTCATTATTTTAATGATTACATGTTACTTAATTTGATTTGTAACACATAAATGGCAGCTTAATAATATAATAATCATAGAAGAAGTAATCTAACAGAACTTGCAGTGTTTTACCAGGTGAGCACTACACTGTTATTTAAACACTTGATAGTTAAATCAAGCAATGTGACTGCTAAAAGTAGAATTCTCATAGAGTAGGAAAGTACAATTTATTTTTATATTAAAAGCAATAAATGTATTTAAAAATTTCGGTCCCTTATTGTGAATCACTTGTGGCCAAATATCACTTAGAATAAGAATTGTAGAACTAAAAGTGTCTTTAGAAGTCGAGTACAGTAGTTGTAAGGAACACTGTGTGTGTGTGTGTTTGTGTTTGTGTGTGTAAGACTATTTAGAAAAGTAAGCTTATATAAAGATACAATAATGTCTTGTTTATTGAGTATCTACTTTGAGTCTGGCATATCATCAACATTTTATATTGTTATCTTATTGCTTACAATCTTAGGGATAGGTACTATTATCATTTTTATTTTACAGGTGGGAAACAGGAACGCAAGCTCTTTCTGATTCCAAATCTTATGTTTATAACCATAGCACATTATTTTGTCTACTAGATTTACTAAAATAACTAAATTCCAGAAATAGCCTCAGAACCCACCTACTTAGCCTCAATCTTCAATCTTGGAGGTCCCTGAAGGGGCTCCTCCAACCTTTAAGGTTTTCACAACATGTTTTACAATTGTTGCAGAGCTCATGCCAGGGTTAATAATCAGCCACTATTTACTGAAAACTGTACCAGTTTTGAAAATATTAAAGTACTTCTGAACCATGCAGTAAATAACCCTCTATGACGCAGCTCCTCTCTAAGAATGACTGTCGTGGATTGAATGGTATCCGCAAATTTTGTATGTTAAAATTCCATTCCCCAGGACCTCAGAATGTGAGCATATTTGGAGATAGATCTTTAAAGAGGTTAAAATGAGACTGTTAGGGACGTATCCTAATCCAATATGACTGATATCCTTATAAGAAGAGGAAGATATACCAGGGATGTGTACCAACAGAGGAAAGATCGTATGAGGACACAGTCAGAAGGCAGCTGTCTGCAAGCCGAGGAGGGAGTTCTGAGGAGAAATCAAACCTGTAGACACCTTGATCGTGGACTTCTAACCTCCAGAACTGTGAGAAAATAAATTTCTGTTGTTTAAGCCACCCAGTCTGCAGTATTTTATTACGGCATCCCTAGGAGACTGATACACTTGTTTCTCTCATAATCTGGAAACTAAAGAGCTGGTTCCTGGCACACACCAGAGGCCTCCCCAAGCGAACTTACTCTGGTTGGTTACTCCGTGTGACTATGGACATTTTGCTTGCTTTCAGCAATCTATGCTGTAATGAATGTTCTTGTACATATGTCTGTATATTCATCTGGGGATATATTTTAATATACATTTCTAGAAATAAAATTGCTAGGTGGGTTAACTTAGAAAATAACTTCATGTATTTTAACATTCTTCACAAAATACCTTTAAAAATTCATCTGGGCAAAGCTACATTTGTTAAAGACACTTATGTATTTGTTGTGCTCATTTTGGTTTCTTCTTGATGCTAATAGCTGCCTTGCCTTTGAAGGGAGAAAAAGTTGCAAAGTAGAAAATATTTCAAATGCGTTAAGTAGAGGTTTGAAACATCCCATAACCCACTAAATGAAGCCCAAAGCCACAAAGGGCAGAAAGGTCTAGGCAGCTCTGGTAATGACTTTAAGTGGAAGCAAGGCTGCAGAGCACCATTGCTGAGAATAAAGGTTTAACATAATGCCTTTCTCCTGGGCATCCTTTGCCCACAAAACTTATCCATAATGACAGTTTACATTTTGTTCATTCCTTCAGGAATAATTACTGTGCCTCCATGTGGAAGCTTTCTCATTCCAAAGAAGCAGGATCATCCATCATATTAATGTGATATGGTTTTGCCAGATGCCAGATGAATTAGCAAATGTTATTCAACATACACATTCATCAGTTCTGACTAGTGCTTAAATAAAATCATAAGGATATATCTTTGGAAAATACTGGTGGGCATTGACAATATTTTAAAAATTGTCCAGATAGGTATACTGTTCTCTTAGTCACTTAAAACATTCAGAATTATATTAACTTTTGTCAAAAGATGGCTCTTCTTTAACACAAATTGAAAAAAGCCAGAGGCAGAAATTCTCCAAATTGATTATATATCAGAATCACTGAGGGTATGTTAAAACACAGATTACTGAGTCCAGGCGCTGTGGCTCATGCCTGGAATCCCAGCACTTTGGGAGGCCCAGATGGATCACCTGAGGTCAGGAGTTCAAGACCAGCATGACCAACACAGTGAAATCCCGTCTCTACTAAAATACAAAATTAGCCAGGTGCGGTGGTGGGCACCTGTAGTCTCGGGAGGCGGGGGCAGGAGAATCACTTGAATCCAGTGGGCAGAGGTTGCAGTTAGCTGAGATTGAGCCACTGCACTCTAGCCTGGGTGACAGAGAGAGACTCTGTCTAAAAAAAAAAAAAAAAAAAAAAACCAAAACAAACAAAAAAACCAGAAAACCAAACATGGATTACTGGCCCTTACTCCAAAATTTTAGGCTGAGTAGGTCTGGAATGGGCACATGGTTCTGCATTTTTAATAAGTTTTCAGTTGATGCCAATTGATGCTTCTAGTCTGGAGAGCACACTTTGAGGATTGCTGTTCTTGGAAAGTCTTTTACAAGATTTAAGTCACATACCAATCACCTAGATATCTTTTGAAAATACAGATTCAGATCCAGTAGGTCCTGGGTGGTGCTCAAGAGTCTGCCGTTTTTTTTTTGTTGTTGTTGTTGTTGTTGATTTTTGAGACGGAGTCTTGCTCTGCTGCCCAGGCTGGAGTACAGTGGCATGATCATGGCTCACTGTTACCTTGAACTCCTGGGCTCAAGGGAAGATTCTGCATTTTGACAATCTCCTGAGAGATGTTGCTGGTCCACGGGCCACACTTTGAGTATCAAGTGTGTTTCAATGTATAGTGTATTTTAGTTGTTTGACAATTTAGGGATTTTCTGATTAAAAGATAAAGGTAATTTTAAAAATATGCATGACTTTCTCCACTTTCTTGCAGTTTCTCTATTGAATGTTGAATGCCTTGAAACTGATTGCCAGGCCTTTTAATGTAACTTGGTTCATGGTTCTCTCACCCAGAAAATATGACCAATTTGACCCATACTTTCCACCTCCCAATTTTGCTGAGGCCCAGTTTGATATGTTTTCAATTGCATGTTCAGAAATAGAAACTGGAAACAACATGTCTTTACTCATTGAGATTTAATTATTTACTCATATGCAGAGTAGACAAGTAATTTACCTAGGACACAAAACCTAGGGCAGGTATGCTACTTGCTGTCTAGTTGCTTAGGAGAGGCAACATGGTGGGAGTGGATTCTAAAGACTGTGTAAGGGAAGGAAGGAGATAACCTTGATGATCTGGTGATGATAACAGTTTTCTAGAAACGGGGTGTGGCCTAGGTAGAGGTTTACAGTCCAGGGTGGGGGCAATTACCCATACACAGTAGCTAACTTCTCTAGCACAGACTTTTGAGGTAAGAAAGTGGAAGTCTTTCAGTTTCATGAGGCCAAGTGTCATAGGAGGACCTCACACTTCTGTCATCAGTTTCCAGCATCGATTCTTCTGTCCTATCACTTCACCCACCAGTGTACATCAGTTCAAATTGGGGTCATTAGGCTCCAAGGAATTGAATCACAGAACCACAGAATCTCAGAGCTGAGAAGAACCTTCTGGCTTTTTCTCCCCTGAAACTGTGATTCAGCCCTCATGAAACTCAAAGTAGATAGTTTCATAAACCATCTCTAAGATAATATCTCCTAGATATCAGAACACTTTCAAAATTTGAGGATCCTTTGGGGAGTATTAAGACACCTCAAAACTGAACTAAAATTTGGAATCAATAAAATCAAATAGTGTTGGAAGGGATGAGTTTTGTGGGACATTTCACCCAACTATGGAAGAGTATGCAAACTAATTTGTTCTGCTATGAATGTTGCAAATGTTAGCCCCAGATTTTCTAAGCTGGCATTAGATTCAAATATTCTATGTATTGTACACAGATCTGCTTAGACTGCATGTCACAATTTTTGGTTTGGTAAATATAATCAACATAACTACAGAGTTCTTCCCAAGGGCAGCAGCCTTTGTCCCTGGAGAGTCACGGTCCCCTGGTGATATGACAGGGCTGTGATAGATTGTCTATCCACCTCTCCTGGCTTTGGCCTCTGCGCTGAACTGCCCACTCTCTTTGAGGACCTCAAGCTTTAGACTTGAGCACTTGGCAACCTTTCTGAGCTTCACAGCATATAAAAGCCACAATATTTGTGACCTTGGAAAGAGGCTAGCCTGTAGTGTTGCAAAGAATTCAATACATTTTGTTTTAAAAGGATATAATTTTATTACTTTTAAACACCATGGGTAAATCACTTCACCTCTTTCAACTTGAAACAGACAATGAAAGTTTAAGAGACTCAAATCCACTCCCTAAATCTGAGTCCCTACAACTGTCCTGCCTTTGTTGCCCTTTCTAAAACTGTCTAACCAAATCTAGGCAGATAACCTCTTTAAGTTCAACATTTTCTTGTGCATATAATAAAAATATTATTGATTATTTGTTCTGTGATTAATAGATTATTTCGTGACCATTTATTGAACCCTGCTAGGTTTCCCTGTACCCAAAATGTTAGACACAACGAAAATGAATGAGGCATGGCCCCTGCCCTGCAGAAATTCACTGTTTAGTAGGGGAGATAAGCATTATTTTTCATTCACTCATTCCAAGAATGTACACTGAGTTTCTATCATGCCCCCACCACTGTTCTAAGCACTAAGGAACTTACCTTAGTGGTGGTGGTAGGGTTAGGGGAGATGGAGAAGATAGATAATAATCAAGAAAACAAGCAAATGACATAGCATCAGTAAAAATACTAAAATATCAGGGTAATGGAACAGGGTGTTCAGATAAGGCATTTCTTATTGGGTGACAACACCAATGAGACTTGAATGCTAAGAAGGATCAGGTCATGTGATGATCTGGAAGAAAAGTATTCCAGCTAGTAAAAAGGTCTAGAGTCCAAAACAAATAACCTGTATTCCGGAGAGAGAAAGGAGATGGAGGGTGAAGGAATAATGACACATAATGACAATGAGAAGAGATAAATGATAAGAGAAAAGAACGTATAAACTGCTTTGGAAATACGGGCATGTGTAACTGTCTGGAAAGGGTAGAGGGATGTGAGGCCATGTCATGGGGTGAGGTGGTTTTGCAAAGAGTCCTTGAGAGCAGGCACCAGTAATCTTTTATCTAGGGTGCTTCTAAGATTCTTGCCTAAGGAGGCGGAGGAAATGAATAAAAAGGGAACCAGGCTTGGGGAGTGGGATGGAGAGGGGAATGCTGTCTAACAGCTCTTTCTAATTTTATGCATTCTCATAGATGAAAATATCTAAAAGGAATTTACATGCCTAGAAAAACAACTTTGTAATAATTGTACACGATTAGATATACTTTGGCTCAGTTTTATTTTGAGTGATCACAAATTCCAACTTAGTAAAAAGTCTGCATTGATGAGATTTTATGTAGTCATGCCCTTTAGTCTAGAAAATTGAGATCTATGCCAAAAAAGCTTTTTCCTTATCAAGCGTATTGATTTATATGTCAATTTTTAAAGAATATTTATGTGTGTGCACTGTGTATTTTTTCATTTTAACAGAGATGTAAGGGAATAAGGCATAATTCCCTTATTATAGTAATAATAAGGGAATAATAGTAATAGTACTCAATCATCTTGACTGGTCCTTTCTGATGAGGACTGGGAAGTCTCTACAAATGTTATTTACTTTGTGGCTGGAAAAATTTTAATAATATTGACGTTTAAAATAAAAGAAATTTAAAACACTATGGGCTTAAAACCATAACATAAGTTCTGGAACTCTCTCTCTCTGTGTGTGTGTGTGTGTGTGTGTGAGAGAGAGAGAGAGAGAGAGAGAGAGAGAGAGAGAGTGCAAGGGAGAGAAATAGATGGAAACTGAGACAGATACAGAGAGATTGTGTTTTTTGAAGACAACAAATGATCCAGGTGTGCCGTGGGTTGCCCCATGGATCCAATTGTTCCTATTTTTAGACCTCTCAGCATACCTGGGGCTTTATGAGTGAAAAACAAAATGCAGTGGAACTCATTTAGTGTCACCTGAAACCATGTGATATAGTCAAACTTCCCTTTCATATTCTGAGAAAAACATGATTCGAGATTTTAAAATCTTCTTGGCATCTGTCCCCTCACCTTTATAAGTAGAACCAAGGACAAAGCTAGTGTTTTTTGCTGCTAGCTCTGACAAGTGAGGGCATTATAAAATAGATTTTATAATTACTTTAAAAAAATGCAAAATTCTGCACTTTTCTTTGCATCCCTAGGCAGTCCCCTCCCAAAACTTTATTTTTAACTAAGATGATTTCAAAGCTTGGTATTTTCAAGAATTATACTAGTGTTTGTGTTCTTTAAAAAATAAATTGCATTTCTACGCATCAGCAAAGGTTAGAAAAGTATGTAATATTTTCTCTCATGTTTTATCTTTTAATGGAAAGATTAGAATAATAGAACTTCAAATTGAACTTGGATAGCATTTTTAACCAATTTTTTTAGAAACCATATTTTTGTTCTATCTTTTTTGTACACATTTGAATTACTCTTAAAATTTCAAATTCACTATATTTCCCAGAGGTTTACCTCACAGAGAACGGAGCATTTTGCTGTTAAACTTGCCTAGTGGCTGAAATTGTTCAAAGCAATTTGTCCAAGGTTGCACCTGAATTAATGTGGTGAATGGATTGTGCATTACGTTACTTTTTAAAATTCAAGACACAATGCAACTTTTTCAGTTATTCAGGACCAGCATTAAGGTATAAGCAGAGTAAATGATGTGACATATGATTTGAGGAGACATGCTGAGAGACACCCTTTTCCATTTACTTTCCTTTTCTTCCTCCTCAGGGCCTAAACTTTCTCTCTAAGAAAGGCTTTGTGTCTAGAAGTATGAGGGCAGAATGCAAATACCTGTTTAAGGGGTTAAATACAAAGCAATGATTAAACTGTGACTCTTCTGGGTAAATGTATTTATCAGATTACCTAGCAAGAACTTGGGGATGGGGGAAAAATATTACCAAGTATTTACGAAATAGTGGAGGAGGAAAAAGCCCTGATTTTCTTGCTCCAATTCTCTTACCCATAATGTGTATGAGGAGTTGGAGAGCTTTAAAGGGACACAAGGATTATTTAAGTGCCTGGCGAGCTTAGTTGGTAAAGCATGAAACTGTTTTTATGTATTTATCTGTTCATTTATTTGTGTATTTATTGAGACAGGGTCTTGCTCTGTCACCCAGGCTGGAGTGCACTGGCGTGATCACTACAGCCTCAACCTCCTTGGTTCAAGCTATCCTTCTGCTTCAGCATCCTCAGTAGCTGAGACCAGAGGCACGAGCAACCATGCCCAGCTAATTTTCTATTTTATTTTATTTTTTATTTTTTATTTTTATTTTTTGAGACGGAGTCTCACTCTGTCGCCCAGGCTGGAGTGCAGTGGCCGGATCTCAGCTGGCTGCAAGCTCCGCCTACCGGGTTTACGCCATTCTCCTGCCTCAGCCTCCCGAGTAGCTGGGACTACAGGCGCCCACCGCCTCTCTCGTCTAGTTTTTTTTTTTTTTTGTAGTTTTAGTAGAGACGGGGTTTCACCGTGTTAGCCAGGATGGTCTCGATCTCCTGACCTCGTGATCCACCCGTCTTGGCCTCCCAAAGTGCTGGGATTATATTTTATTTTATTTTTAGTAGAGACAAGGTCTCACTATATTGCCCAGGCCGGTCTCTGACTCCTGAGCTCAAGTGATCCTCCCTCCTCAGCCTCCCAAAGTGCTGAGATGAGATTACAAGTATAAGCCACCATGCCCAGCCTCTTATTTTTACTTATGCAACTAGTAGAGAGATGAAGCCTCTTTGTCTGTCCATAGGATTCAATTCTTCTGGATACTTTTCTGCACCTCTCCATATTTGTTCCATTTCTCAGAATGCCCTTTCTGACCCATGCCCCAGCTTCCTAATGAACTTCTATCTTCGAATTTCAGCTCAAATGCTGCTTGTTTCTTGAAATCTTCTCTGACTGATTCATTTCCTCCCTTCTGGAAGGAGTGTTTGCATATCTCCTTACAGAGCATCATGTGTGTCTCTGTTGTGGTTAGCTTTTCTTACGATGATTTGTTTGGGTCTCTTCCTTGCCATATTCTGAGCTAGCATAGAATCCTATATTACTTTCTGGAGGACCTGGCAAAGTTATTCAATAAATGCAGAATAAATGCATTGCAGTTCTTGCTCTTGTGTGTTTCCCAAATTGTTTATCTTCTGTATTTGAAGTTAAACATTGCTAGATCATCTTCCATTTAAATACTTGTAATTTTTTGTTTAATTTTTAGTTATGCTTTTTTTTTTTTTACTATTTGTCACATTCTTTATAAAATAAAAATTATATGTGTAGAGTATAATATTATATTCATCACTGTCCTCCAATCCTCCAATCCATGCTGCCCCATGCCCCTTCCTTATCTTCCTTATCCACTTGAAAACCCACAACTCATAACCTCTTTCACTGACCAGGTTCTACTTCTCTCTACCTTACAAGAGATTCTTTTTTCAACATGCCCTTCATCTCATTCATTCTGTATATATTGGGCTACTATTGCGCCGAGTTTCTCCTCCTTTCTCTATCTTCAGTCACTTCAGTGAATTCTTCCCCTCAGCAGGTAGATACATCTCAAATCTCTTTAAATAAAAAAAAAAAACTATCTCTTAACCCACACATGTTTCAATATCTCTGTTCTTCCTCCTTCTCTATGCAATAAAATAATCGTTACCCACAGCCTTAATCTCACTTTCTATTGACTCCGGAAACTAATGTATCACCTATGATCATTGCTAAGGCCAATATTCATTTCAGTCTTTAATCTTACTGTTACTCTCAGCTGCATTTGACTATTTTGGGCATGGCCTTATTTTTGGAACTTTCTTCCTCCTGGATGTTTTATACATCCATGTCCCTTTGTGATTTTCTACTTACAAATTGCCATCCAATCTTTTGAGTCAACTCTATGAGTTCCTCTTTTCCTACTTGCTGCTTAAGTGTTAATATTGTCCAAGGTTCTGTTCTTGGCTTTCTTCTCTTCTCACTTTGCATACCCTCCACAGGTAATTTTCTTCATATATGGGACATCAACTACCAACTGTGCTGAAGCTGGTGCTGAAGTTGGTATGCCCAAATATCTGCATCCAGTCCAAATAAAACTCAGCATTCCCAAGTGCCCCATATGTGACTTGGGAGTCATTCCTGACCTTTCCCTTTTTTCATCTCTCATATCTAATGTGTCACAGCTGATGAGGAGATGGAAGCTGAAGCCAAATAGTTTCTTTCTCCCCACTTTTTCCTCCCCAAGGAAAGTTGAAGAGCATTCCCTTGTGCACTCCCTTGCACGAGAAATATTGCCGAAAGTTGCTCTGGTTCAGGAGGATATATTTGGCATTGGCCTTGTGAGGCCAGTGTACAGCAGTAAAGTCTTTTGAGGATGCATTTTTCCCTCAGGACTATAGGCTCCCTGGGAGATCCCCCATATATCATTATTTTGTCTTGTCTTCTCTCCTCTGCTTTGCACTCCCATACCTTTCCTCTTTCTTCTCTTTCATTCTTTTCCTCCCTTCTCCCATCCCCATAGGTGTGAACTTTCTGCATTTTGAAGAAAGATTTATATTTTTGGGTGGACTAGACAGATCTTTCATTCTACTTTTCTTGTCGATTTTTAAGATTGAACTTGCCTAGCAAAAGAAACTTCTTTTGAAAACAGGTAATTCATAAGACCACTTGATATGGTTTGGCACTGTGCCCCAGCCAAATCTCATGTCGAATTGTAATTCCCAATGTTGGGGGAGGGACCTGGTGGGAAGTGATTGGATCATGGGGGCAGATTTCCTCCCTACTGTTCTTGCCATAGTGAATGAGTTTTCACAAGATCTGGTTGTTTAAAAGTATGTAGCACTTCCCCCTTCACTCTCTTTCTCCTGCTCTGGCCATGGTAAGACATGCTTGCTTCCCTTTCACCTTCTGCCGTGCTTGTAAGTCTCCTGAGACCTCCAAGCCATGCTTCCTTAACAGCCTGCAGCACTGTGAGTCAATTAAACCTCTTTTCTTCATAAATTACCCAGTCTCAAGTAGTTCTTTATAGCAGAGTGAGAGCAGATGAATACTGAAAACTGGTACCAGAGAAGTGAGGCATTGTTATAAAGATACCTGAAAATGTGGAAGCAACTTTGGAACTGGGTAGTGGGGAAGAGGTTGAAACAGTTTGGAAGGCTCAGAAGAAGACAAGAAGATGAGGGAAAGTTTGAAAAATTTGCAGCCCGACAATTTGGTAGGAAAGAAAACTCATTTTCTGGGGACAAATTCAAGTAAAGAAGAGCAGAAAGTTAATAGCCCCAAAAATGGGGAAAATGCCTCAAGACATTTCAGAGACCTTCATGGCAACCTCTTCCATCACAGCCCTGGAGGCCTAGGAGGTAAAACATGGTTTCATGGGCCAGGCCCAGGGTCTCACTGCTCTGGGCAGCCTCTGGACATGGTGCCCTCCATTGTGGCTGCTTCAGCTCCAGCAGTAGCTAAAAGGGGCCAAGGTACAGCTTGGACTGTTGCTTCAGAGGGTGCAAACCCCAAGCCTTGGAAGCTTCTGTGCAGTGTTGTGCCTGCAGCTGTGCAGAAGACAAAAGTTGAACTTTGGGAGCCTCTGCCTAGATTTCAGAAGATGTATGAAAATGCCTGGATGACCAGGGAGAAATCTGCTGCAGGGGTGGAGCCCTCATGGAGAACCTCTACTAGGGCAGTGTGGACGGGAAATGTGGGGTTAGAGCCCCCATACAGAGTCCCCACTGAGGCACTGCCTAATGGAGCTTTGAGAAGGCTGCCATCCTCCAGACCCCAGGATAGTAGATCTACTGACAGCTTGTGCTGTGCAACTGGAAAAGCTGCAGGCACTCAATGCCAGCCTGTGAAAGCAGCCGTGAGGGCTATACCCTGCAGAGCCGATGGGGCAGAGCTGCACAAGGCCTTGGGAGCCCACCCTTTGAGTCTCTGTGGCCTGGATGTGAGACAGTGAGTCAAAGGAGATAATTTTGGAGCTTTAAGATTTTATAACTCTCCTGCCGGGTTTCAGACTTGCGTGGGACCTATAGCATCTTTGTTTTGGCCAATTTCTTCCTTTTGGAATGGGGTCATTTACCCTATGCATGTATGCACATTTTATCTTGGAAGTAACTAACTTCTTTTTGATTTTACAGGCTCATAGGCAGAAGGGACTTGCCTTGTCTCAGATGAAACTTTGGACTTGGACATTTGAGTTAATGCTGGAATGAGATATTACTTTGGGGGACTGTTGAGAATGCATGATTGTGTTTTGAAGTGTGAAAAGGACATGAGATTTGGGAGGGGTTAGGAGCAGAATGATACGGTTTGGCTCTACGTCCCCACCTAAATCTCATGTAGTTGAATTGTAATTCCCAGTGTTGGGGGAAGGACCTGATGGGAAGTGATATGTACTCATGAGATCTGGTTGTTTAAAAGAGTGTAGTACTGGGGGGTGGAGCAAGATGGCCGAATAGGAACAGCTCCAGTCTCCAACTCCCAGCGCGAGCGACACAGAAGACCGGTGATTTCTGCATTTTCAACTGAGGTACTGGGGTCATCTCACTAGGGAGTGCCGGACAATCGGTGCTGGTCAGCTGCTGCAGCCTGAGCAGCGAGAGCTGAAGCAGGGCGAGGCATCGCCTCACCTGAGAAGCACAAGGGGAAGGGAATCCCTTTTCCTAGCCAGGGGAACTTGGACACACAACACCTGGAAAATCAGGTAACTCCCACCCCAATACTGCGCTTTAAGCCAACTGGCACACCAGGAGAATATATCCCACACCTGGCCGGGAGGGTCCCACGCCCACGGAGCCTCCCTCATTGCTAACACAGCAGTCTGCGGCGATCTATCCGCAAGGCAGCAGGGAGGCTGGGGGAGGGGCGCCCGCCATTGCTGAGGCTTAAGTAGGTAAACAAAGCTGCTGGGAAGCTCGAACTGGGTGGAGCTCACAGCATCTC
>NW_016811554.1:124507-135711 GCF_001698545.2 Rhinopithecus bieti | reverse complement strand
AAAAAAAAAAAAAAAAAAAAAAAAAAAAAAGAAATTCTATTATGTCTTTGATATATCTATCTGTAGAATAAGGAAAAATAATTTTCTCTTAACCCTTAGTCTAGCCTCATTTGTTTCTAGCTAGCTATCTAGCTATCAATCAATCATATATCAAGGAATCAATTTCCTAGATGCTCCAAGTATTTATAAACCTTATCTTGCATGCCAGAAGTGGGGGAATCAGGTAGTTTGGAGGTTGTTTATGCTATATGTAACTTCTGTTTTATATGCATACTTACAAACAGAAGACATGTTATAAATTTTCTTCTTCTGACTCTGAGACTCCATTATACTTGCTTAGGTTCTTGAGAAACAGGAGGATGCCCTCTTGAGGTAGTTATTAGTGCTGTACTCTTAAATGTTAATAAACACCCTTTCTTCCTCCTTTAGTCTTTTTATTTCTGTTAGCTGTCTATCAGTGTGACTTTGATCTTGATACCTGACATGTCCTTTCACCTAGAGAAGGTGAAAGTAAAATGGGGATAGAGATTGGGGTAACAACAGGTGCTTTTTCTAACGTTTTCTACTGAGGGCACAAACCATGCCCTGATTTAAAAAAAAAAAAAAAGCTATTAGAATTGGTATTCACATGAAGTCCATTCTGATGTCATTTGTGACAGTTGGAGTGTGATAATCTGTCGGTTTTGTGATTCCAGGGGGGTTATATGCCTTCATGCTGACAGGAAGGCTAAAGAAAGCCTTTTTTTCCACTCTTTCTATTTAGCTTGAGCTGAGTGACCCAACAGAGACCAATGAAAGCAGAGAGCAGAAGAGAAATGGGGTAGGATTATGGGCCACAGGTAATGGAGAAGGAGTAACATCAGTACAAAGTCTGTAGCTTAATAGTTTTCACTAACCACAGTGGCAGCTCTGAGATGAGTTTATTTTGAAAATTCAAAGTTGAAGCCTCTTTAATTCTGAGAAAGAGGAAATTTCTTCAGGATATGTTATTCATTCCTTTATGGTTTGAGTTTAGTTTAGTTTTGTTTCAATAGTCCCCTTTTATGAAGCATAAGGCTTCTTCTTTTTGTTTTTTGTAAATTCTGGGAAAGGCTGGTGTATAAATAAAATGAAATAGTTCCTATATCTCTTATTGACAGGTTAAATGACTGGGAATGTTCAACTGAAAAACATTCTGGGGCTCTATTTTGGCTCAGTGGTGACGGAATAGCCATGATGGCCTAGGGCTTAGGAGCTTTAAATTTGGTATCCTTGTTCTAGGAAGTATGTAAGTAATAATCTCTTATATTTTTGTACTTTAAGGAAGAAAAGGGAATATATGTATTTTCTCAAAGTATAATATTTTCGCTTTAAAGTCTTCATAGAAGGAGCTCTCTGGGCATTGGACATTCTCATTTCTTACAGGTTTTTAAAATTTTGTTTTAAATTGACAAATTATAACTGTACCTATCCATGGGGTACATAGTAATATTTTAATAGATTTCATTTAACATAATGTCCTCCCACTTTATCCATGTTGTAATGAAAAACAGAATTTCATTAATTTCTATGGCTGAAAAGTATTCCATTGTGCATACATACCACATTTTCTTTATTCATTCGTCTGTTACTGGACACCTGTGTTGATTTCTAATCTTGGCTATTATGAACATAGTGCTGACATAACATGGGAATTTAGATGTCTCTCTGATATAATTATCATTTTCTCAGAGAGAAATATTTAATAGGTACTTATAAATCATATTTTTGGTGGTTGCAAGATGAGCCGGTGGATCCCCAACCATATAATTATTACCTTTCCTTTGGATAAATGTCCAGCCCTGGGATTGCTGGATCATATGGTAGTTCTATTTGTCATTTCTGAGGAACTTGCATACTGCTCACCATAGCGGTTGCACTAGCTTAGATTCCCACAGTGTTTAAGAGTTCCCTATTCTCTGCATCCTCACCCGTATTTTTTTTTTTTTATGTTTTTGTTGTTTTGATAATAGCCATTCTAACTGGGGTGAAATAATATCTCATTGAGGTTTTGATTTCCATTTCCCTGATGACTGGTGATGTTAAACATTTAAAAATATATTTGTTGACTATTTGTTTGTTTTAATTTGAGAAATATTTATTCGGATCACTTGCCCATGTAAAAATCAGATTGTTTGCTTTTCTTGGTGTTGCAATGTTGGAGCTTGTTGTATATTCTGGATATGAATCCCTTGTCAGATGAGTAGTGTGCAAATACTTTCTGCCATTGTGTGAATTGCCTTTTTACTTTGTTGATTGTTTCCTTTGCAGTGCAGAAGCTTTTCAGTTTGACATAATACTACTTGTTTATTTTTGTTTTTGTTGCCTATGCTTCTGAGGCCTTCTTCCCAAAATATTTTCCAGACTGATGTTCTGAATCATTTCCAATGTGTTTTCTTCTAGTAGTTTTATTATTTCAGGTCTTACATTTAGATCTTTGGGCCATTTGAGTTGTTTTTTTATAGGGTGAGAGTTGTGGTTCTAGTTTTTCTGCCTATAAATATCCATTTCTCAGCACCATTTATTGAAGAGACTGACCATTCCCCAGTAGGTGTTTTTGGGACCTTTATCAAATATCACTTGATTGTAGATACATGGATTAATTTCAGGGTTCTCTATTTTGTTCCATTGGTCTATGTGCCTGTTTTTATGCCAGTACCATGCTGTTTTGGTTACTATAGCTTTGTAGTATATTTCCAATCTAGTAGTGTGATATCTCCAACTTTGTTCTCTTTGGTCAGGATTGCTTTGGCTCTTTGAAATCTTTTGTGGTTCTTTACAAATTTTAGAATTTTTTCTATGCCTGTGAAGAATGTCATTGACATTTCGATGGAGATTACATTAAATCTGTAGATTGCTCTGGGTAGCAGTGTCATTTCAACAATATTGATTCCTCTGATCCATGAGCATGGGATGTCTTTCCATTTGTTTATATCCTCTTTAATTTCTTTTATCAGTGTCTTGTAGTTATCCTTGTATATGTCTTTCACCTCACTTGTTAAATATATTCCTAGGTATTTTATTTTTCTGTAGCTATTGCAAATGGGATTGCCTTCTTGATCTCTTTTTCAGCTAGTTCGTTGTTTGCGTACAAAAATGCTGCAGATTTGTATGTTAATTTTATACCTTGCAACTTTATTTAATGTGCTTATTGGTTTTAAGTTTTTTTGTGTGTGTATGTGTAGAGTCTTTAGGGTTTTCTTTTCTTTTTTTTACTTCACTTTATTTTATTTTATTTATTTATTTTTTATTACACTTTAAGTTCTAGGGTACATGTGCACAAAGTGCAGGCTCGTTACATAGGTATACATGTGCCAGGCTGGCCTGCTGCACCCATCAACCCATTTTTTACTTTAGGTATTTCTCCCAATGCTATCCCTGCCCCCCGCCCACCCCACAACAGGCCCCAGTGTGTGATGTTTCCCACCTTGTGTCCAAGTGTTCTCATTGTTCAATTCCCACCTATGAGTGAGAACATGTGACAGTTTGTCCAGAATGATGGTTTCCAGCTTCATCCATGTCCCTGCAAAGGATATGAACTCATCCTTTTTTATGGCTGCATAATATTCCATGACATGTATGTTCCACATTTTCTTAATCTAGTCTGTCATTGATGGATATTTGGGTTGGTTTCAAGTCTTTCCTATTGTGAATAGTGCTGCAATAAACATATGTGTGCATGTGTCTTTAGAGTAGCATGAATTATAATCCTTTGGATATATACCCAGTAATAGGATCACTGGGTCTAATGGTATTTCTAGCTGTAGATCCTTGAGGAATCGCCACAGTGTCTTCCACAATGGTTGAACTAGTTTACAGTCCCACCAACAGTGCAAAAGCTTTCCTATTTCACCACATCCTCTCCAGCACCTGTTGTTTCCTGACTTTTTAATGATCGCCATTCTAACTGGCATGAGATGGTATCTCATTGTGGTTTTGATTTGCATTTATCTAATGACCAGTGACGAGAAGCATTTTTTCATGTGTCTGTTGGTGGAATAAATGCCTTCTTTTGAGAAGTATCTGTTCAAATCCTTTGCCCACTTTTTGATGGGGTTGTTTTTTTCTTGTAAATTTATTTAAATTCTTTGTAGATTCTGGATATTAGCCCTTTATCAGATGGGTAGATTGCAAAAATTTTCTCCCATTCTGTAGGTTGCCTTTTCACTCTGATGGTAGTTTCTTTTGCTTTGCAGGAGCTCTTTAGTTGAATTAGATCCCATTTGTCAATTTTGGTTTTTGTTACCATTGTTTTTGGTGTTTTAGTCATGAATTCCTTGTCCATGCCTATGTCCTGAATGGTATTGCCTAGGTTTTCTTCTAGGGTTTTTATGGTTTTATGTCTAACATTTAAGTCTTTACTCCATCTTGAATTAATTTTTGTATAAGATGTAAGGAAGGGATCCAGTTTCGGCTTTCTACATATGACTAGCCAGTTTTCCCAGCACCATTTATTAAATAGCGAATCCTTTCCCCATTGCTTGTTTTTGTCAGGTTTGTCAAAGATCAGATGGTTGTAGATGTGTGGTGTTATTTCTGAGGCCTCTGTTCTGTTCTATTGGTCTATATATCTATTTTGTTACTGGTACCATGCTGTTTTGATTACTGTAGCCTTGTAGTACAGTTTGAAGTCAGGTAGTGATGCCTCCAGCTTTGTTCTTTTTGCTTAAGATTGACTTGGCAATGTGGCCTTTTTGTTTTGGTTCCATATGAAGTTTAAAGTAGTTTTTTCCAAGTCTGTGAAGAAAGTCATTGGTAGCTTGATGGGGATGACATTGAATCTATAAAGTACCTTGAGCAGTATGGCCATTTTCACGATATTGATTCTTACTATCCATGAGCATGGAATGTTCTTCCATTTGTTTGTGTCTTCTTCTATTTCATTGAGCAGTGGTTTGTAGTTCTCCTTGAAAAGTTCCTTCACATCCCTTGTAAGTTGGATTCCTAGGTGCTTTATTCCCTTTGTAGCAATTGTGAATGAGAGTTTGCTCATGATTTGGCTCTCTGTTTGTCTGTTATTGGTGTATAGAAATGCTTGTGATTTTTGCACATTGATTTTGTATCCTGAGACTTTGCTGAAGTTGCTTATCAGCTTAAGGAGATTTTGGGCTGAGAAGATGGGGTTTTCTAAGTATACAATCATGTCATCTGTAAACAGAGACAATTTGATTTCCTCTTTTCCTAATCGAATACCTTTATTTATTTCTCTTGCCTGATTATCCTGGTCAGAACTTCCAACACTATGTTGAATAGGAGTGGTGTGAGAGGGCATAGGTGTCTTGTGCCAGATTTCAAAGGGAATGCTTCCAGTTTTTGTCCATTCAGTATGATATTGGCTGTGGGTTTGTCATGAATAGTTCTTATTATTTTGAGATACATTCCATCAATACCTAGCTTATTGAGAGTTTTTAGCACAAAGGGCTGTTGAATTTTGTCAACGGCCTTTTCTGAATCTGTTGAGATAATCTTGTGGTTTGTGTCAATGGTTCTGTTTATGTGATGGATTACATTTGTTGATTTGGATATGTTGAATCAGCCTTCCATCCCAGGATGAAGCCCACTTGATCATAGTGGATAAGCTTTTTGATGTGCTGCTGGATTCAGTTTGCCAGTATTTTATTAAGGATTTTTGCATTGATGTTCATCAGGGATATTGGTCTAAAATTCTCTTCTTTTTGTTGTGTCTCTGATAGGCTTTGGTATCAGGACGATGCTGGCATCACAAAATGAGTTAGGGAGGATTCCCTCTTTTTCTGTTGTTTGGAATAGAATCAGAAGGAAGCGTACCAGCTCCTCTTTGTACCTCTGGTAGAATTTGGCATTAATCCGCCTGGTCCTTGACTTCTCTTGCTTGGTAAGCTATTAATTAATTTCAGAGCCTATTATTGGCCTATTCAGAGATTCAATTTCTTCCTGGTATTGTCTTGGGAAGGTGTATGTGTCCAGGAATTTACCCGTTTCTTCTAGATTTTCTAGTTTATTTGCGTAGAGGTTTTTATAACATTCTCCGATGGTAGTTTGTATTTCTGTGGGATCAGTGGTGATATCCCCTTTATCATTTTTTAATTGCATCTATTTGATTCTTCTCTCTTTTCTTCTTTATTTGTCTTGCTAGTAGTCTATCAATTTTGTTGATCTTTTCAAAAAGCCAGCTCCTGGATTCATTGATTTTCTTGAATGGTTTTTTTGTGTCTATGTCTCCTTCAGTTCTGCTTTGATCTTAGTTATTTCTTGCCTTCTGCTAGCTTTTGAATGTGTTTGCTCTTGCTTCTCTAGTTCTTTTAATCATGATGTTAGGGTGTTGATTTTAGATCTTTCCTGCTTTCTCTTGTGGGCATTTAGTGCTATAAATTTCCCTCTACACACTGCTTTAAATGTGTCCCAGAGATTCTGGTATGTTGTGTCTTTGTTCTTATTGGTTTCAAAGAACATCTTTATTTCTGCCTTCATTTTCTTATTTACCCAGTAGTCATTCAGGAGAAGGTTGTTCAGTTTCCATGTATTTGTGGGGTTTAGAGTGAGTTTCTTAATCCTGAGTTCTAATTTGATTGCACTGTGGTCTGAGAGACAGTTTGTTGTGATTTCTGTTCTTTCACATTTGCTGAGAAGTGCTTTACTTCCAACTATGTGGTCCATTTTGGAATAAGTGTGAATGTGGTGCTGAGAAAAATGTATATTTTGTTGTTTTGGGTTGGAGAGTTCTGTAGATGTCTATTAGATCTGCTTGGTGCAGAGCTGAAGTCAGGTCCTGGATATCCTTGTTAACCTTCTGTCTCGTTGATCCATCTAATATTGACAGTGGGATGGTAAAGTCTCCTAATATTATTGTGTGGTAGTCTAAGTCTCTTTGTAGGTCTCTAAAAACTTGCTTTATGAATCTGGGTGCTCCTGTATTGGGTGCATATAAATTTAGGATAGTTAGCTCTTCTTATTGAATTGATCTCTTTACCAATATGTAATGGCCTTCCTTGTGTCTTTTGTTAGTTTAAAGTCTGTTTTATCAGAGACTAAGATTGCAACTCCTGTGTGTGTTTTTTTTTTTTTTTTTCTTTCCATTTGCTTGGTAGATCTTCCTCCATCCCTTTATTTTAAGCCTATGTGTGTCTCTGCATGTGAGATGGGTTCCTGAATACAGCACACTGATGAGTCTTGACTCTTTATCCAATTTGCCAGTCTATATCTTTTAATTGGCACATTTAGCCTATTTACATTTAAGATTAATATTGTTATGTGTGAATTTGATCCTGTCATTTTGATATTAGCTGGTTATTTTGCCTGTTAGTTGATGCAGTCTCTTCCTAGCATCAATGGTGTTCACAATTTGGCATGTTTTTGCAATGGCTATTACCAGTTGTTTCTTTCCAAGTTTAGTGCTTCCTTCAGGAGCTCTTGTAAGACAGGCCTGGTGGTGATAAAAATCTCTCAGCGTTTGCTTGTCTGTAAAGGATTTCTCCTTCACTTATGAAGCTTAGTTTGACTGGATGTCAAATTCTGGGTTGAAAATTCTTCTCTTTGGCAATGTTGAATATTGGCCCACACTCTTTTCTGGCTTGTAGAGTTTCTGCTGATAAATCTGCTGTTAGTGTGATGGGCTTCCCTTTGTGGGTAACCCAACCTTTCTCTCTGGCTGCCCTTAACATTTTTTCCTTCATTTCAACATTGGTGAATCTGACAATTATGTGTCTTGGGATTGCTCTTCTCAAGGAGTATCTTTGTGATATTCTCTGTATTTCCTGAATTTGAATGTTGGCCTGCCTTGCTCGGTTGGGGAAGTTCTCATGGATAATATCCAGAAAAGTGTTTTCCTACTTGATTCCATTCTCCCCGTCACTTTCAGGTATACCAATCAAATGTAGATTTGGTCTTTTCACATAGTCCCATATTACTTGGAGGTTTTGTTTGGGACTTTTTATTCTTTTTTCTCTCAACTTCTCTTCTCACTTTATTTCATTCATTTGATCTTCAATCACTGATACCCTTTCTTCCACCTGATTGAATTGGCTATTGAAGCTTATGCATACGTTACATAGTTCTTGTGCCATGGTTTTCAGCTCCATCAGGTCATTTAAGGTTGTCTCTACACTGCTTAATCTAGTTAGTCATTCCTCTAATCTTTTTTCAAGGTTTTTAGCTTCCTTGTGATGGGTTCAAACATCCTCCTTTACCTTGGAGAAATTTGTTATTACCAACCTTCTGAAGCCTACTTCTGTCAGCTCATCAAAGTCATTCTCCGTCCAGCTTTGTTCCCTTGGTGGAGAGGAGCTGCGATCCTTTGGAGAAGAGGTGCTCTGGATTTTAGAATTTTCAGCTTTTCTGCTCTGGTTTCTCCTCATCTTTGTGGTTTTATCTACCTTTGGTCTTTGATGTTGGTGACCTACAGATGGGGTTTTGGTGTTGATGTCCTTTTTGTTGACATTGATGCTATTCCTTTCTGTTTGTTAGTTTTCCTTCTAACAGTCATGTCCATCAGCTGCAGGTCTGTTGGAGTTTGCTGGAGGTCCACTCCAGACCCTGTTTGCCTGGGTATCACCAGTGGAGGCTGCAGAACAGCAAATATTGCTGCCTGATCCTTCTTCTGGAAGCTTTGTCCCAGAGGGGTACCTGCCTGTCTGAGGTGTCAGTTGGCCCCTACTGGGATGTGTCTCCCAGTTAGGCTACATGGTGGTCAGGAACCCACTTGAGGAGCCAGTCTGTCTGTTCTCAGAGCTCAAACACTGTGCTGGGAGAACCACTGCTCTCTTCAGAGCTATCAGACAGTGAAGTTTAAGTCTGCAGAAGTTTCTGCTGCCTTTTGTTCAGCTATGCCCTGCTGCCAGAGGTGGAAGCTGCAGAGGCAATAGGTCTTGCTGTGCTGCGGTGGGCTCTGCCAAGTTTGAGCTTCCCTGGCTGCTTTGTTTACCCACTGAAGCCTCATCAATGGCAGATACCCCTCCCTCAGCCAGGCTGCTGCCTCACAGTTTCATCTCAGACTGCTGTGCTAAAGTGAGCAAGGCTCTGTGGGCGTGGGACCTTCTAAGCTAGGTGTGGAATATAATGTCCTAGTGTGCTGTTTGCTAAGACCATTGGAAAAGTGTAGTATTTGGGCAGGAGTGCCCCGATTTTCCAGGTACAATCTCTCATGGCTTCCCTTGACTAGGAAAAGGAAATCCCCCCACTCCTTGTGCTTCCCGGGTGAGGCAACGTCCTGCCCTGTTTCCGCTCGCTCTCTGTGGGCTGCGCCCACTGTCCAACCAGTTCTAGTGAGATGAACCAGGTACCTCAGTTGGAAATGCAGAAATCACCCATCTTCTGTGTCAATTACACTGGGAGCTGCAGACCGGAGGAGTTCCCATTTGGCCATCTTGGAACACATTCCCTGTCTTTAGGTTTTTCTATATATAAGATCATGTCATCTGCAAACAGGGACAATTTGACTTCTTCCTTTACAATTTGGATGCCCTTTTTTCTTTCTCTTGCTAATTGCGCTGGCTAGGGTTTCCAGTTCTATGTTGTGTTCTATCAGTTTTATAGGAAAAGATTTAGCTTTTCTCTATTCAGTAAGATGTTAGCTCCAGATTTTCCATATATGGCCTTTGTTATGTTGAGCTGCTTTCCTTCTTGTGGGAAAGAGAGTTTCTGGGGTGCCAGTTGAGTTGGTCTCCTCTGTGTGAGACATCCATGGGGAACCATGGGCAGCCTCTGAGGAGAGAAGTCTCCTTATTGCTTCATGACTTCATGCTCGGAGAGCATAACCACTCAGCGGCATTCCACAGGTTGCTCAGGGAGCTAACACTCCCTTGAAGCAGTGGAGTATAATAAAACATCTTGGCTCCTCCTGAAACCCGCTCCCACCCGTTTCAGTCCCAATAAGTAAAGATCTTAAGCAGTTTAGACACACGCCTTTGCTCAAAGAAATTCACAGAAACTGCCACTGCTACACATTTTATCGAATGACTCACGAGTTCTCCTTCACTGATTAATCCTTTTCCTCATCCTTCCTTCCCCTCCAATCTGCCCTAAGAACAAAGAGCTTGCAAACCAATAAATTGGGCAGCATCTGAGAGCTCTGGGCCGTGCGCAAGCCTCCGACTCTCCATTCGCCTGGACCTGCCTTTTAAATGCTTATTTTGCCTCTTTTTAACTCCTTTGTCTCCGCTGGACTCAGGGTACCCGCTGGGTGGTGTGGGGCTGGTTTTCCCAACACTTCTCTACCTAATTTATTAGTTTTTATTATGAAGAGATTTTGAATGTTATCAAAAGCTTTATCTGCATCTATTAAGATGATCGTATGACTTTCGTTCTTCATTCCATTAATGTGATGTATGATGTGTATTGATTTGCATATGTTGACTCATGCTTGAATTCCTGGGATAAATCCCACTTGATCATGGTGTATGATTAATTTGATGTGTTATTGTATTTAGTTTGCTAAGATTTTGTTGAGGATTTTTGTTTCTATGTTCATCAGGGATATTGGCCTGTAGTTTTCTTTTTATGTTGGATCCTAGTCTTGTGTTGCTAACAGGGTTAAACAGGCCTTATAGAATGAGTCAGGAAAAATTTCCTCCATTTTAAAATAGTTTGAGAAGAATTAGTGTTAATTCTTTAAATGCTTAGTAGACTCCAATGGTAAAGCCATCCAGTCTTCAACTTCCTTTTGTTGGAAGACTTTATTATTGATTTAATCTCCTTAATTGCTATTAATATTATATGTTTAGGTGTTCTATTTGTCTTGTTTCAATTTTTGTAGGTTGTATATGTCCCATAAGTTATCCATTTCTCTTGATTTTTAAATTTACTGGTGCATAGTAATCTTTAATGATCCTTTCTATTTCTGTTATCTGTTGAGATGTGTCATTTTTTGTTTCTGATTTTCTTTATTTGAACCATTTCTCTTTTTCTTTAGTCTAGTTAATAGTTTGTCAATTTTGTTTATATTTTCAAAAACTACCCTTATGTTTCATGAATCTATAGTATTTTTTTACTCTCAGTTTTATTTATGTATGCTCTGATTTATATTATATTTTTCCTTCTATTAATTCTGGGGTTGGTTTGTTCTTGCTTTTCTAGTACTTCAAAGTGCACTGTTACATTGTTTATTTAAAATCTTTCTAGTTTTTGATGTAGGCATATATTGCTATAAACTTACCTCTTTTTTTTTTTTTTTTTTTTTTTGAGACGGAGTCTTGCTCTGCCACCCAGGCTGG
>NW_016811554.1:118368-123211 GCF_001698545.2 Rhinopithecus bieti | reverse complement strand
TTTCTTTTTATGGTTTTTTGGAAAAAAATTTTTTTTTTTTTTTTTTTTTTTTTTTTTTTTTTTAGATGGAGTCTGGCTCTGTCACCCAGGCTGGAGTGCAGTGGTGCGATCTTGGCTCACTGCAACCTTCACCTCCTGGGTTCAAGCAATTCTCCTGCCTCAGCCTCCCAAGTCATTGGGATTACAGGCATCTGCCACCACACCCGGCCAAATTTTGTATTTTTAGTAGAGATGAGGTTTCACCATATTGACCAGGCTGTTCTCGAACTCCTGACCTCGTGATCCACCCACCCCGGCCTCCCAAAGTGCTGGGATTACAGGCATGAGCCACTGCACCCGGCAATACACTATTATTCTAATGAGGATTCCCTTATATACAACTTTACACTTTTCTCTTGCTGCTTTTAAAATTCTTTCTATGTTTTTGACTTTTGACAATTTGGCCATGGTATTCCTTGAAGATTGAAGATTAGGTTGAATCTATTTGGGTTTCTTTGAGCTTCCTGAACCTGGATGTCCTTCTCTCTCCATAGACTTGAGACATTTTTTGTTATTATTTCATTAAATATATTTTTCTTACCTTTCCTTGTCTCTTCTCCTTTCTATAATGCCCATAATATACCTATTTGCTTAATCATGTCTTGTAAATCCAGTATGCTTCTTTATTCTGTTTTCTTTTTTTTTTTTTGTCTGCCTGTATTATTTCAAAATATTTATCTTCTAGTTCATAAATTCTTTCTTTGGGTTGGTCTAGCGTGTTGTTAAAGTTCTCAATTATTTTTTTGTTTCACTCATTAAATTCTTCAGTTCTAGGATTTCTGTTTTTTTTTTATGATATAATATTTATCACATCTATCTGGTTGTTGAATTTCTCATTCAAACGATGAATTGTTTCCTAATTTTATTGAATTGTCTATCTGCATTTGCTTGTATCTCAATGAGTTTCTTTAAGATTATTATTTTGAATTATTACTCTAGCACTTTCTATATTTCCTTTCGATTGGGGTATATTACTGCAGAATTATTATTTTCCTTTGGAAGTGACATGTTTCCTTGCTTTTTCATGGTTGATGTGTCCTTACATTGATTTCTATACATCTAGTAGAAAATTCACCTCTTCCAAATTTACGGAGTAGGCTTCCTAGGGAAAGACTTATTCAAACAAATAGGTCTTGGTGGTATCAGTGTGTTGTGTGTTTTGATCTTTGTTCTAGTATAGTGTCTGTGTAGTTTCTTCAGTTGTAATTAATGCCAGTGGCATTTGTGAGTTTCTTAGCAGCTTAGGCTGAGAATGTTTGTGGCTATGGTGGTGTGCTTTGCCATGGGTGAGCCCACTGGGCTATTTCTTATGTTGAGGGTATCTGTATGCACATAAGGAATTGGCCAATGTAAGCTTTGGCTCTCCAGGGTTGAGGGGTACAGGACTGTTACTCTGGCCACAAACTAAGGCACACAGTTGCTTGGCTAGGCTGGGGGTTGGCCTCTCAGAAGCAGCTTGTGGGGTGATTTCTCAGGCCTGGAAGGTATGTACACTACTGCTCAGCCACCTGGAAATGTATTTTCCAGGGTTGACCCATTGGGCTGCTTCTCAGGCCTGGGACATGGGCTAAAGGCTGCTTGACTGGACTGGGGGTTGTGCTGGCCAGTGGTAGTCCATGGGGTTATTTCTCAGGCCTGGTATGTGGGTGCAGGGCTGGCTATGTGTATGCCTGCTGCAGCTGATCCACGACACTATTTCTCAAGCTTTAAAGCTGCATGGCTGCTCAGCTGGGGAATTTCTGTGGGAGGTGGTCCATGGTGCTGTTGCACAGGCCTGGGATACCGACACAGGGATGCTTGGTTGACCCGAGGGCATGCTTACCAGAAGCAGCCCACAGGGCTCTTTCTCAGGGGCACATAGCTGCTTGATCAGGCTGGGGCCATGTCTTCTCTGGATGGACCATGGGCTATTTCTCAGGTTTGAGATGAAGGTGTAAGGCTGCTTAGCTGGCTCAGGGGTGCACTCAACAGGGGTGATCCATGGAATTGTTTCTCAGGTCCAGGTCATGGTCTCTTGGCTACCTGGCTGATCTGGGAGCATGCCTACCAATGATGGCTTACAAGACTATTTCTCAGGCTCTTAGTAGGGTTATAGGGCCACTGGACAAGCCAAGGACACGTCTGAGGGTATCAGGGATGCTATGGGGCTGTTTTTCAGGTTCTGAGCACAGGTATGTAGTTACTTTGCTGGCTCAGGGGCATGTTATGTTAGCTGCTCGAAGACTCAGGGGCCTCTCTGACTTCAGGGAGGGCATGCAGTGGTTTAGCAGACTTTAGGATAGGTTTGTCCTAGGCAGGACTGCTAGACTGTTCCTTTGACTGGAAGTGAGGGAGGCAGGGGTTGGTTATCCTGCTGTGCTGGACCAGAGTCACAGCCAATCCTAGGCCCAGACTTCAGACAGCTAGGATTGCGGCCTTCTGTCACTTTTGTGGACTTTGTGTAATGAAGATGGAGCCCTAATGCAAGAGAGGTGCTGTAGGTACTGTGCCCCAGAAGAGGGCACACTCCAGAAGTGTCTGGTCTTAAGATGGCATTGTGCTGCAGCAGGTTGGCTCACCATGGCTGGATGAGACGAGTACACACCTTGTGCTTCTGATCTGGGCAACACAACTGTGTGAATTCCCAGCAGATTTCAAAATTGGGCTTAGGGCTTATGAGAACTGAAGATTTTCCTGTTGTAAGGACTGTAGGTGTTTACTGTGGCAATGGGGGCTGGTGGGGATCTTCTGCATATCTTTTCCCTGAAACAGGACGTCCCTCCTGACTCTAGGCAAATCTGATCCGGGTGAGAGAGATGGGCTGCAGAGGCTGGGTTCCTCCACACTGCCCTCCTGGGTTTCCAATCACCACAAATGTGTCTCTACTCTCCTACTGCATTCTAATGATCTCCCTTCAACAGTCCAGTCAAATCAGCCATTGTTTCTTTGCCTTGGTTCGTTCTTGTAGGGGGGATGAATGCCAAGTGTCTGTAGCTAGCCATCTTGCCGATATCACTCCCCCAATTTCTATCACAGGTTTTTTTTGGCCAGAACTTCTGAAAGCTATGTTGTAAGGCAACATTGTGGGATGGATTGTTTTTTAAACTTTTTCAGGTGAGCTTTTGTTTGTTTTTACTGAAATATTACACAAATGTCTAGTAAAAAACAAGTTTCAGTTATAGCTATTTTATTTAAAGAGGGATCAGTGATCTAAGACCAAATTCCTTGGCCTTCTTCTCTCTTACACTTTGGCACATTTGAGAATACATAGGCCTTTACCAAATGCAACTGAAAGCTCCAGAATTGACATTTGCCAGAGAGAACTGGAATTGAATCTTGCTTTCATTGCTTTCTAGCTAAGTAACATTGGATAAGTTGTTAGCCCATCTAAGATCTGTCTTCTTTATCTGTTAAATAATGGTGGTACCAGTGCTTAGCTTGCAAAGTTATTGTGACATTAAATTGAGATAGCAGAGGATAGTAGATTCTCAGCAAAGATTATTTGTATTCCTCTCCTTGCTTGAAGCTAGATACAAAATAATAAACCAAATTTTTTATAACAATGGTTTAAAGTAATTTGTTGCTATCATCCTCCACGTATTTGTAGAATGTGTGAAGTTTTCTTCAATAGATAATATTTCTCCTTTCTCATTTATTTATGTTTGTTGAATTTTCATTAAAGATAACATCTTACGCTTATAAATAAAATAATTAATTTAAATAATACCACAGTTTTAAAACTATACAGTTGGATATTATTTAGCTTGTTTATTCATTTAATAAATGGTATTTAATATATCTGTAACAACTGCCTAATATTTATTTTGGTAATTTTCTTCTTTTTCTTAGTCAATTTGCATTGCTATAAAGGAACACCTGAGGCTGGGTAATTCATAAATAAATAGGTTATTTGGTTCAAGGTTCTCTAGGATGTACAAGAAGCATGGTACTACCATCTGCTTCTGGTGAGGGCCTCATTCTGCTTCCACTTATGGCAAAAGGTAAAGAGGAGCAAGCATCGCATGGTAAGAGGATAGAATCAAGAGAGAGAGGGGAGGAGGCATCAGGCTCTTTTTAACAATCAATTCTCATAGGAATTCACAGAGCGACAACTCGCTCATTACTGTGAGGGTGGCACCACAATATGCATGAAGGATCTGCCCTCATGACCCAAACACCTTCCACCAGGTCCAGCCTCCAACACTGGGAATCAAATTTCAACGTGAGATTTTTGAGGGGACAAACATTCAAACCACATCATTCTTCATATATGATTTTCTTAGAAAGTTTTTATACATACATTATTTCCATAAGTTTCCAAAGTTACACATTGTTATGTCATGTATACATATGTTTTTGATGTAAAAAAAGGATCAGTGAAAATAGAAAATTATAGCTTAAATTACTTTTCTCTATGTAGAACCAGCCTTATGAGTGATAGGTTGCTATTTGCAAAGGCTGTTGCTTTGTTTTCTCCTTTATACCTTTGACTAAAATGTTGAAAGATGCCTTTTCTTCTTTCATCTTTCCTTCTTTTATCTTGGCCTATTCTTGGAACTTTTGTCATAGTTCTTGACTATTGCAGGTTGTTTAATACTGAAATTAATTATATCGTTGCAGTATTTGTTTGACTCCATATTTATACTCTACTTTTCTGTAGACTGACCTCTGTAATGTTACTGCTTAAGTGCTAACAAATTTGGAAAATGGATTTAATAAAGGGAGTGAACAGTTCCTAGACTAAAAGAAATCAGACTTAGACTTACCACAGAGTGATTTTCATGGGACTAACTCTTAAAAAATACCTTTTTTTTTTTTTTTTTTT
>NW_016811554.1:112682-114492 GCF_001698545.2 Rhinopithecus bieti | reverse complement strand
CGGCCGCCGCGGCGCTGCCTGGCTCAGCCGCTGCCGCCGGGCAGTGGGCGCCGACCGACAGCCGGCTCCACGGGGGAGGGGCACTGCCGGGGGAGGTAGGCGGCTGCGGGCTGCGGCGCCCGAGCAGCAATGCACCGAGGAGCAGTGCCCTGCGCCGAGCCAGTCCCAGCCAGTCCAGCAGCAGGTGGCAGTGGGCGGGCGAGGGTGGGCCGTGCAATGCTGCGGGAGGGCAGCCGCACAGGGCCAGGTGTGCTTGGCCTGCGCGGGCTGGGTGGGGTCCAGCGCCGAGCAGCGCTGAGAGCTGCCCAGCCTCCGGCGGTGCAACCCACCGAGGCGCCGAAAAATTCCATTTTTTTAAAACAGAAACAGACTGAAATAATTCACTGTAAGGAAATTTAAAGTTACTTATATTTCTTCATTAATAGATTATTTGAATCTGAATTCATTGTTTACTAAAAGCACAGTCTTTGATGCTCTTCTTTTGTTACTAAGGGGCGGGGCCCATATATAATGAAGATCTGGAGTGACTGTTGGCCAATGATGATTACAATGTAAAAAAAATGCCTGTTATTTGTAATGCATAAGCAGGAGGAATTTAACAGAAAGTCCACCTCCTAAGATGACCAAGGAAAATAGGATGAGAAGGAAAAGGGAAAATTTAGCTTAGAATAAAATTATGTGATTGGAAAGATCTAAAACGGGTAATATTAGCAACCAAAATCAAGTTTACATTGCCAACCCTTTAGGTAAATCTAGAAAAGAACTTGAAATTCTAATACAAGTAGCTGCTTGAAGAGTTTAGACAACTTTCTTTGCATAGATATTTAGATAAAAGGAAATTAATGCATATGTTTTACATATGTTTTATAGATAATTATTTTATCTGTGACATAGAATTTAATGGAAGAAAAGTATTCTTTAGAAAAACAGACTCAAGGGAAAACAGCTGGAATTCTTATAGCTTATAAATGAAGTGCCTGAAGGTAGCCTTAATATAGTTTGCTAAATGCTTCCAAAGGGTTGCCAACAGGTCTCCACATCTTTGAATTAAAACATACCAGGCTTCTTAAGGAAACTCAAAGTAGATCCAAGCTGGCACAGCATTTCCGGGCCCTGTGATCCAATGAATTAAACTTCAGTCATCACTTCCTAAACAAAGCAGAGCGGAGTTTCTTATGTAGGCAAAATTTCCTTACCTCAATTTCAACTGCTGCTTTTGAAAGGCCTTGTGATGAGGCCCAAGGGAGCTTTGATCTGAGAATCACAGGAAATGTTTTTTCCACTTTCCAATAAAATTCCAAGCTTTTTTAACATGACCACTCAGTCTTTCTATAACTACTTTGCTTTAATAACTTACGTTGAATAATGAGGTCAATAATTCACAGTGGAGAATGAAAAGGGTGTGTGTGTGTGTAAACTATTTGCAGGGAACTGATACTAGTAGTTATGATCCTTTTTCAATCCTTCAAAAATATAGTAGAGATGAGTCACTTAGATGTGCATTTTGATGCTGCTTAATTAAGAAGCATGCTGTTTACAAAATTATCCTGAAAGAAGAAAAGTATTATGGCTGACTCCTTCCACCTGGCTAAAACACAGATTGTTATTTTACTGTCAGATTAGAAATATGTGAGAAAGTCTCTTTTTGTAATTTTAAAGTGTACTGTGTTATTGTTATTTACAGACAACATTTTCTCTGTTTTCCATCTATATACACTAATATTTAGTATTTAAACACATAATATTAAATATTTGAAAAAAACTCTCGGAATCAGGAGACCAATCTGCCAAAAAAAAAAAAAAAAAAAAA
>NW_016811554.1:103553-112522 GCF_001698545.2 Rhinopithecus bieti | reverse complement strand
AAAAAAAAAAAAAATTCCCTTTCAACTTATGGCTTTTACTAGTACCTTCAGTATTAGAAATTTCAACCACTTTGTGAGTTTTTAACAGTCTATGTATGAGATAATTTATTGAATGGGTTGTAGGGTTTTTTTAGATGAGAAAAAAATTGCCAATATTAAGTAAGAAAGTATAGAATGTCATAAATGCTAGAAGGAAAACAGTCTTCTATAAAATTTTGACCCCACATACCTGTAAGTAACATAATATATATACAAAAGATCTTTGTATATTGCCACGCTCTCTCTGTAAAAGTTGGTTATTGTTACAATATGAATGCTGTAACCTGAGTTTCCCTAAGTATCTTCAAACTGTAGAAGCCTTAGTGACATTGGAATGACATTAATTTAAGTTGCAATAGATAGTCCTTGTTCCTACCAGTTCAGTCAAGATCTCAGCCCCTGCAACATTCTCCTGATGACTTGTCAGAGCTCTTAAAGCAGTCCAGCCTTCAATCTTAGTGGCATAGCTTCTTCTGCTGAGCACCACCATCTTGGAGGGCATGGAAGTTGCTTCTTCTGATTCCAGTGACCACCTTCCTGGGGCAGTGCAGTCATCTCCATGTGGACAGATCACTACTTCCACTGTGTCCTTGCAGCTACTGCGTTGCCCCACCAGGCACTATGGCTGAACACCATAGCCACATTCTGCTTGAAATTTTCTTTGGCCCCCCAGCAAGAGTCTAGAGCAGTGATTCTCAACACCTACTATACACTAACTTCTCCTGGGAGGATTCTTAAAAATACCAATGCCTAGGCCCTGCTCTCACCAGACTTTTGGAAACCAAATCCCGAGGTTAGAGCCTAGGCATCGGTTTTTTTTTTTTAAACATACAGGTGATTCTGATGCACACTGAGTGTTGAGGGCCACCCTGTGGGATGTAGAAGTACCTCTCTCTCCCCTGTCATGTGTCCTCTGGTAAAGGGGTCACAAAAACTGTACTGCATGTGTCTCCGGCTTAAAGAGGTTCTCTGGAGCCTTGAAAAAAATACAGAGTGGAAGAAATAGCTACATGAAATTTTTATTCATGTTCAAATTTGTAGTGATCGTATACGGTTGGCCCTCTGTATACATGGGTTTCTTGTGCATGAATTCATCCAACCTCAGATAAAAAATATTTGGAAAAAAATACAATAAAAAGTAATATACATTTTAAAAATACAATATTAAAACTATTTCCATAGCATTTACATTGTATTAGTTATTTTAAGTAATCTAGAGGTGATTTAAAGTGCACAGGATATGCCTGGGTTTTTTGAAAATACTATGCCATTTTATATAAGGGACTTGAGCATTCATGGATTTTGGTATCTGCAGGGGTCCTGGAACCAGTCCCTCACAAACACCAAGGAATGACTCTATACTCCAGGTATGAAAATGCTGTTTCATTTTTATACTCTTATGTTATTTTAAGTGTGTATTTTATAATGTAGTACATAAATAAGTGGAGTGTATATAATTGTATAATTGTGCATGCTCAAAATATTTTACTTACTCTCCTGTGTGTCTCCTCCTGCTCCCAACCACTGCTGCCTTTATTTAGATTTTCGCCATCTTTTTCATAGCCTCTTGTTATATGGTCACTGATTCTCATCTAACCCCTTCCAGTTTGTTCTCACACTGCTCCCAGACTTTTAGCTCTAAATTTCAAATCTGATGATGTCCCTACCCTTTTAGATTTTACCCTTTTATAATTTTTTAAAGCTTGCCTTTTACTGGTAAGGTTTTATTTAAACATCTGCACTGAAACATGAGGTCTTCTCTACTTTGGTTCATGCTTTTCTCTTCAGCTTCATATCTAACTGAACCCAGTTCTTACTGTATCTTACATTCATGTCACAATGAAATATCCAGAGTTCTCCAAATGTACCATACAACTGTGCCATGATTCTTCTTTGTAGACTCACACCACCTTTACTTTCTGATGAATGAGTACATTCTCCAGACTTAATTCAAGCCCCACCTTCTCCATTGATTAACATCCTGATTTCCCATGGCCTCACCCAGTTGGCAATGACTTTTTCCTTTATGAACTCATCATACTCTATGAATACTTCTCTCACAGCACCTAGAAAGCTTCATTCCACTTATTTATTTATGTAGCCTTCTCTTCCATTTAAACTGTTTATACTCTTTGGGGGTATGAATCATGTCTTAGTCTTATCACCAGCACCCAACATACTGTATGACGTATGAGGTATTTAATGGTGCTTATCAAATAAATGCCTTAATTCATTAACTCCTATATATATGAGTTAGGAGCTCTTCCTCAGATATAACCTAGAGCTTCTGAACTTTAAAGAAAATTAGGTAAAAGGCCTGACAAAAGTTTTTTTAGTTTATCTTTCAAACCTGGGAAATAATAGATAATGATATATCTATGAATGTCAGTTGGCAGACATTGCTAAGTGTTTTTCAAAGCAGTGGGAGTCCCCAACCCAGACATATATGCCAACCACAAAGCTATAAATAAGTATCTGTGTACTGCAATTAATAGCGTATTTGAAACTGGATAACTTCTGCAAGCTGGAGTATTTTAAATCAGGAACAAACTAGCACTGAGCGAGTTTTGGTAAGTTTCTGTTACACATGGGGAGAGATTTTAAACATCACTTAGGTGCTTAAACAGTTAGAAACACATTAATTTCAGCCATTATTTTTAGTTATAAGCTGATGTCATAACTGGCCTAATCCTTTTCCTTTCTTTCTTTTTCTTAAAATAATCTGATCTATAAGAACAATTGCCAGATGTTATTTGAAAATGGGCTACACACACCAAAATTCTGTGGAAAGCTACACAGGTAGAGGAAAAAAAGGAAAAAAAAATTCCTACTTCTTAAATGAGATAGAAAATTCCCATTTTGGGATTAAGAAGAAGAAAAAAAGCCAACCTCAATTTATAAGTGCTTTGCCAAACATATAAATCACAAATGTTTATCGTTTATTTTTGAATACTCTTAATTGCTAAGATGTAAACTCAACATTTCAAAAGTCTCTACATTATTTATCCAGTCGTATAACCTTGAAAGAAACAAACTGTCCTAAAGCATGAACTATTTTTAAGTGAGTTAATATCTGTGGAATCCTTTCCCTAATGGATTTCAGGGTTAAGGGCATGTCTGATCCACTGTGCAAGAAAGCAAGATGTGCTCATTTCCTTCCACTGTATGCATGAAAATGATGACGACTTATCCTTGAAGTGCAAGCTAGGAACTATATGTCAAGTGATGTATAAGACTATGTAAAATGTACATGTATGCAAGAAATGTGTACATCTAATCACTCCAAAGGTTTGACTGTATAATATGACTTTTAATGTCAGAATGAGAAGAAGGAAGCATTGGACAAGAATAAAGAAAAATCCTATATTTACTTTTTAAATTAAAAAGCATAACCACATCTTCTATAAGTTCTAACAAAATCCTACACATAATTTCAAGATGAACTTAGCAGTTGGTGGGGATAAAGAAGGATGAGACTAGAAAACCACATTTTTATTATTTGTCAACAGACAAATGGGCAGATGCTAGGAGTAAGTAGAAGATTAAGTAAATTCAGAGGGAATTTTAAAAAAGAAACTGGGGCAAGGTGAGGGTGGCTTTAGTTTGCAAGATTACTCATGTGCGATATTATGACTGTGCTTCCTGTACTAATTTCCATATCTGTTCAAGCTGAATCCACACACCTGTTGATTGGTACTTTACTTGGTTTCAGGGGTCTCTCTCAAATGTAGCCTAGAGCTTCTGAATAAAAAAAAATCAAGTTAAGATATCTGATGAAAGTTTTTTTTCTACTTGTTTGCCTTGATTTATATAGTGCATCTAACAAAGCCATTGAAATTAAATCACATATCCAAAATCTGTTAAGAAAAGGTAAGTAGAAGAAATAAGGTTATATGAAATTGGGACTATTTTGAAAATTCCAGGATGTATGCTGGCATCTGTTTCTCAATTGTTTTCTCAACCCGTTGAAAATTACTGTCCAGGCTGTGGATCATCTTGTCAGGGGTTTCTCCCATCTAATAAAATATGAAGACCCTCTCCACCTTTTGGAGGACAATGCTGGTATCTTGGAGTTTGATATTACCATGTTGAAACCAATATACTAACTTGTAAGAGCCAAAAGTTTATTTACTCTACCTACTGTTGAAATTTTATCATAAAAACTGACATTCTTTGGGAAAATGATTATAAAAGCCACACGTTATAACATCTATTCAGTTGTAATTTAAAAATACCTGAATTTTCAGCCATTTGCAGTGGTTCACGCCTGTAACCCCAGCACTTTGGGAGGCCGAGGCAGGTGGACCACTTGAAGTCCGGAGTTCAAGACCAGCCTGTCCAAAATGGTGAACCCCACCTCCCACCCTGTCTCTACTAAAAATACAAAATTAGCCAAGTGTAGTGGTGTGTGCCTGTAATTTCAGCTACTTGGGAGGTTGAGGCACAAGAATTGCTTGAAACCAGGAGGCAGAGGTTGCAGTGAGCTGAGACATGCCACTGCACTTCAGCTTGGGTGACACAGCAAGAGTCTATCTCAAACAAACAAACAAATAACAACAACAACAATTTTTAAGGAAAGAACAAGTTTTCTACTACCAATTCCATTAACTCCAACTACACAACTCAGATTGTGTTTTTGAGGTAGCACAGTAAGCTGGGCATTAGTCCTGTGTTTCCTAGGTAAACTCTCTGAGCTTTAATTTTCTCATTTGTGTGATAGGAATCATTCTACACACACAGTTTCTCTCAGAGTAGTTGAGGGGAAACCGTTGGAGCAATGGACAAAAAAAGCCCTTTGACACCTGAAGATATTGGTGTTCCAATATGGAACCTGCAGGAGGTATGCTTATGCCCCAGCACCTAATCATACAATGGTGTCTTTGCCCTCTTGCCTCCTGGCTCACAGTTTCTTACAGACTTGAGTCAGAAGTGGTTTTGTCCTCCACCTTTTACGAGAGCAGGAGAGTATTTCTGTTGCCTTCTTGCGTGGAGCACTGTCTGGTCTTTAACTGACAAGGGCTAAGCTCCTGATTGCTATTGTCTACCTTGAATTGTGCCCCTGCTTTTGTTTTGCATCTCTGTCCAAGAAAAATGCTGATCTTGTTTTTGAGATGGGCTATGTCTTTTTGGTCACTCTGTTGTCAACCTATATATGTGTTTAGAGTGGAGAGTATGCATCAAATAAACATACTCAATGTTCAAGAAATCTTTAAAGAAATGCTATCTTCTCAGCTCTGGGGCAATATTGTATTGAGTCAACTTACCCAGACAACTTGGCTGGAAGGCTTTATTGGTGCAAGTATTTCATAAACCGCAAAGTTCTATATAAACATAAAACATTCTGTTGATGTGTATAAGAAAGAAAACCTGAGGTTTATCTTTTTCTGAACTTCACCAGCCATTCCTGAGAATATCTGACATTCCGTGTTATCACTTCAATAGCAGCACAGATGAGTGACAGAGTGTGGCCCACAAACTGCTGATCCACGGATTGTTACTGATCTGGGGCAAGATCAGTTGAGAAAGTGCGAGTGAGCACCTAGAAAATTTTAGAGCAGTTTGATAAAGTAACTTTACATTCGTTATATCTAATAATTTAAATAATTCACATTATATATTTATATCTTTTACATTTCATTTTTCTTGTACTTTACAAAATACCTGTGATGAATTGAAAATTGAAACTAGATCCTTTACCACAGATAGGTTTATACTGTTACTTATGCTTATTGTATTTCATCAAATATGATTCCATCAATTTAACATGTGCTATAATACAAAAGAAGAAAACAATGCTACCAATTAAGCTATCCACAAGCCCTATATATCACTTAGTTTTTAAAATCTTATATTTACTGAAAGAGCTCTTTTAGTAAAGTAAACACAATTTTGGACTTAACACAACTTTAAAGAATTTCATATCAGTCTTATGTTGGTACAAAAGGAAAATGCTAATGTAATAAATTAATGAAGAAGATATTTCCTAAACTTCTTTACAATCTGAGTCCAATGCTTCTGACTCACTTTTCAACTTAGAGTTTTAATGTCTGTGTTTTCAACACAATATTGCCCCAGAGCTTAGAAGATGGCATTTCTTTAAAGATTTCTTGAACATTAGTTGCAGATTTTTCTCCCCAAATTACTGGCCTTACTAAAAAGTGTCTATGGTCAGTTATGCATAATTGAGGAGCAAACTATATCATAAGTTTTCATGCCTGTAAGTACTGTCCTTTCCTAGGTTCCATAGAGCACTTGATAGTTGCTTTGCAAGAAAAAATGAAATCGTGGCTATCTTTTCAAAAACAAATATCTGCTTCTTCAGTATCAAATGTATACTCAATGTTCTGTTTCCATGCTTTATTGCAAATATAATAAGTTTTTTGTGTTAATGCTCAGTTGTATTGTAATCTTTTAAAATACATTTTAAAAGACAATTAAACCCAACACATATATTATTAACAAGACATTTAATTCCATAGAACTGATGAGAATATGAAAACTGTGACTGAGCTTGAGAATGCTTAGGCAAGGTCTGGCTGACTGTAATTGCAATCACAGATTATAAACTGTATCCTAATAACATGAGCTGTCTTTACAATCTTTCATTTTATTTTTTCAGGAATGGGATCTCGCTGTGTTGTTCAGGCTGGGATGCAGTGGGTATTCAGAGGTACAATAATAGTAGTGTATTGCAGCCTCAAACTCCTGGTCTCAAGTGAGCCTCCCAAATAGCTGGGACTATAGGCAATTGCCACCACACCCAACCTCGAATTAATGACTTTTAGAGTGAGCTATCATTTTGCCTATAACTTAAAGATACCTAGGTTCATGATTAATATTTACTCCCAGGAGAATCACTAAACTTAATGATTCTAAATTTAAATCCTTTGAACTTAAAGGAATTATTTAACTGTATGGAAATTGCAACATTCCATTGACTAAATCAACTAACCTGCTAGGGAGTTCAGTAAGTAGCTAAGTGATTTAATTTATTGAACTACTTACTCCAAAGACAGAGTATATCTAGCACATTATAACAAACAGCACCTATAATGTGTAAGGCATTATTCACAGCAACCTTTTAAATTAGGATGCTATTAGTTCTCCCATTTATAAGACCAGGCAACAAGAGCACAGGGAGGTTAATAAGTTGTGGGGCCAAGACTCAAAACCATATGTCTACCCCAAGGGTGGAAAGACAGCTTTTAACGTATGCTATTTTGTTTTTCAACAAGTGAAATTATTTTGGCTACACTTAGTTTTCAGAAGATCTCAGAGTTAATTTAAAAAATTATTTTCTAAAACTTTCCAGATCATGAAAGCACATAATGGGAGAATAAACAACAACTCTGAATTTAAGCAAACAAACCAACTGCACTGGTTGAGGCTGGGAGCGTGAGTGGAACCAGCTGAGGAAGATGTGGCCCATTCAGAGCCTTTACCAAGTCTTGGTAATAAATGCCCTTGGCAAATAAACACAATCAGAACAAAAACTACTTTCCACTACCACTGAAAGGCAAAAATGTTGGCAAAGATTATGGAAATGTGGTGACTTGTAATTATTCAGTTGAGGGGGAATATAAACTGGGACTTACATAGACTTTGGATGCCAAACAAAACTATTATAATGAAATTCTGGGAAACCAAATGTAAATCAAAACTGTGGTCCAGGCTACAGAATTTCTCCACTATTGAATATATAAAAGTGAAATTGAATCACCAAGGAGGACAAAGCAAGTAATGACATCAGCTATTTCTCACAATGAAATCCTAATAAAAATGAAACTGAGTTTGTTAAACTTCAATTGTCTGAGGTAGATGCATTTCTTCTTGTTATTTAAACAGCAGATTCTTGCTTACCTAAAATACAGAGCCCTAGAATGTCCATTTGCCCAATAAAATATTTGTTTAGGAAATACAATACATGAAATACTCAAACAATAGGGTATTATATATGTTATAAAAGGATGCATTTATATTTCATAGACAATTTAGTTTCCCATGAGTTAAATGAATTTCCAGATCATTGTGTGATTAAGTTCTTGGGTTCTAAGAAAGTTTAAAGTAAAGCTTAGGTAATGGCCAAATTAAGATGAATAAAATAATTGAATAGAAAAACACTATTTGAAATTATAATACAATTAATACCAAATATTTGATTTTACTAAATTACATAAACTCAGGCAAACCTTATTCACTTATAGCAGTAGTGCTTTCTAAAAATCCCAGAATCATTTAGAAGGAAAACACTGGAAGATATTAAGGGACAATCCGTTGTGGCTAGAAGACAATATTACATCTTTTATGCGCATTTAAAAATATTTATACTGTTATTTTCATATACTCATTATGTATCGTGTTTAATCTTAAACAAATAAGATGTTTTACTTTATTACATTTTGAAACTTGGATTGGCCTAGGAGCCCTTATTTGGTCAATGTGTGAGGATGTGGAGGCCATCCTGTCAGAAGGATGAGCTCCAACCTATGTTGGGTAATTTTATATGTAAACTTGGTTGAGCCAAGGCACCAGACAATCCATCAAACATTATTCTGGATGTTTCCATGAAGGTGATTTTTTTGGATGAGATTAACACTTAAACTGGTAGAATTTGAGTAAAGCAGATTACCTTCCATAGTGTGGATAGGCCTCATCCAACCAGTCAAAGTCCTTAATAGAACAGAGACTGACCTTCCTCAGAGGAAGAATGAATTCTGCCAGCACATTGCCTTCAGATTCAAGCTGCAACTCTCCCCTGGGTCTTCAGCCTGACAGAATCTCCACCTTGCAGATTTTGAATTTACCAAGCCCCCCACAATTGTGTGAACCAATTCTTTAAAATCTCTCTCTCTCTCCTCTCTCTCTATATATATGATATATGAATCATATATATGATTCTATATTTGATATATGAATTATATATATATATA
>NW_016811554.1:88976-103226 GCF_001698545.2 Rhinopithecus bieti | reverse complement strand
TATATATATATATATATATATATGGAGAGAGAGAGAGATATCCTATTGGTTCTGTTTCTCTGAAGAACTCTGACTAATACAACCCCATGAAAGACTGAGAGTGGAGCCATCACTTATTTGCTGTCCCTTAGAAATCTGGGATGTATTGGCATTATGTGTCCTTAGCTATATAGAATTAGATAAAATATTAATCAGTTTTTAACTACATTTGTTCTCACAAAACAGACAAGTGGTCTAAAGATTCTCTCATATGAAAAACTCAAGTTGAGATTATGTTAAAATTCAGCACAAGTAAGTCTCAAGATACCTCATAACTACATTCCAATAAAAAATCGTTATTGAATTACATATGAGAAATCTGTTATGAAATCTATAATAAAATTGTAAGTATCTGAAAATCCATTTGAAAATAGATTTATGTTATTAATGAACCATGGCTCAGGTGTATAATGTGCTAGGAAATAATAATTCAAGTTTTAAAACCTGATATTTGTATAATTTATAAATAACAAGGGATATGTACAAAATCTGGTTTAATGAGTGATCATTCAAACACATTTACACACTAATTTTAGATGAATGTCAAGCAGAATAAACATTTTAAAAAGCTAACTGATAAAATCAAAAGCCTTCAAACCAATCTTTGCTGCTAGAAGTCAGAAAAATTGATACTATTAGAGGGAACAAGTAGTGACAAGAAGGCTTCACAAAGGGGTTTCTGGCTTTGCCGATGTTTTGTTACTTGAGCTTGGTTTGGTTATATGGACGTGTTCAGTGCATTCAAGTTCGTTGAGTTGTGTTCTATAAATAGGCTCTTTTCTCTATGTTTATTAAGCTTCACTAAAAAGTTTTAAAAAATGGCTTTAAAACTAGAAAATGCATCCCCCTACAAATTCTGAATGAATAAATGCAGTTAATTTGTATATATACCAATTGCGATTATAAAGGGAGACCATAAGGTGCAAGCACTTTCTGACCATCAAAGAAACAGGCTAAAATTTTCAAAGGTTTGGAAATTTCACATATATGTTCATGAGCGGTGTTAGCTTGCAGTTTTCTTGTAGTGTCTTTGTCAGATTTGGATATTAGGGTAGTGCTGGCACCATACAATGTGTTGGGAAGTATTCTTTCCTTTTCGTTTTTTTCAGAGACTTTGTTTAGGATTGGTGATATTTCTTTCTTAAATATTTGGTATGATTCCCTAAAGAAGTTATTTGGGCCTGAATTTTATAGGAAGATTTTAACTATAAACTCAATGTTTTAGTAAATATTAGGCTATTCCCATTATTCATAAGTGAAGATTGGTGGACATTCGATGATTTTTTTCCCCCTCAGTCTAAGTTAAGTTCATTGGCATTAAATTTTTATAAACAACTTTTGCTTAATTGAAGTTTAATTTTTTTTTTTTTTTTTTAGTTTTAAATGTAAAAGCTAAGATTATTGATTTGAGGCCTTCTTTTTCTTTTCTAATATAGCCATTGTTACTATAATTTCCCCTCACATACTGCTTTAACTGCATTCCACATTTTCATTCAGTTCAGAATATTTTCTGATGTATAAAAAAATCTTTCTTTGATATATGGGTTATTTAGAAGTGTGTTATTTAATTTCCAAATATTTGGGATTTGTCAGATATCTTTTACTGATTTTAGTTTAATTCTACTATGTTTATACAACATATTTTATATACCATAAAACCTTTCAAATTTAATAAGACTTGTTTTATCGCCCTGAATATGGTCTATCTTGGTAAATCCTTACTGTGCACTTTAAAAAAAATGTGTATTTTGTTGTTTCTGGGTGGATCATTCTAATAGTTTTCTAGTAGGTCGAGTTGGTTGGTAGTGTTAGTGTCCAATATGCTTACTGATTTTCTGTCTATTTCTTCTACAAACTTTTGAAAGGTATGTTGAAACTTCCAGCTATAACTGAGAATTTGTCTATTTTTTTTTTGCAGATTTATCAGTTTTTGCTTCTGTAATTTGAAACTCTGTTATCAGGTGTAAAAACATTTAGAATTGTATGTCCATTTGATGAATGGAATCTTTTATCATTATAAAATGGCCTTTTTTATCCCTGGTAGTATTCTTTGCTCTAAAATCTATATTATCTAATAATATGAGTGATTAATGATAGCATGATATATCTTTTTCCATCCTTTAACATGTAGCCTATTTGTGTTTTTATATTTAAGGTGGGTTTCTTGTTGGTAGCATTTTTTTGTTTGTTTTCAATACAACTTCTGCCTTTTAATTGGAGTGCTTAATTAATTAATGAAATTACTGATACAGGTGAATGTAGGCCTATCATATTCTTATTTGTTTTCAATTTTTCCATGTGCTCTTAGGTCCCCTTTACTGTATTTTCTGGCTTCTTTTTGATTTTTTAAAAAATTACTTTATCTTATTTACTTTTTTGGTTTATTAATTATAACTCTTTGTTGTGTGTATGTGTTTAAGTGTTATGTGTATGTGTTATGTATACTTTGAAGCATAAATTTTAAACTTATCACAGCTTTTCTTATCTGTATACCACAGCATCTATATAATAAGAACCTCATGTCAGTATACTTTCATATCTCCCCTCCTGGCGTTTGTAATATTATTGTCATATATTTTACTTTTACATATATTATAGATCCTAAGATCCTATGATACACTGTTTTTTTTTCTTTTAACAGTTTTTAAAAGACATTTAAAAAATAAGAAATTGGATATAGTTTGGGTCTATGTCCCTGACCAAATCGCATGTCAAATTGTAATCCCCAGTGTTGAATGTTGGGCTTGGTGGGAGGGGCTTGAATCATGAAAGCAGATTTCCCCCTCGGTGCTGCTCTTGTGATAATGAGTGAGTGTTAGCAAAATTTGGTTGTTTAAAAGTGTGTGGCACCTACCTCCTTGCTCTTTTCCTTTGGCTCTGGCCATGTGAAGATATGCCTGCTTCCCCTTAGCTTTCTACCATGATTGTAAGCTTCCTGAGGTCTCCTTAGCCTTGCTTCCTGTACAGCCTGCAGAACTATAAGCCAATTAAATCTCTTTTCATGATAAATTACCCAGTCTTAGGTATTTCTTTATAGCAGTGGCGAGAACAAACTAATACAGAAAGTTGGTACCAAGAGGTGCTATAAAGACACCTGAAAATGTGGAAGCAGCTTTGGAACTGGGTAATGAGCAGAGGTTGGAATAGTTTGGAGGGCTCAGAAGAACACAGATAGATGAGGGAATGTTTGGAACTTCCTAGAGACTTAAATGGTTGTGATCAAACTACTGATAGTAATAGGGACAGTGAAGTCCAGGCTGAGGAGGTCTCAGATGGAAATGAGGAATTGGAGTAAAGGTCACTTTAATAAGTAAAAGTGGCTTATTGGAATCTGGAGTAATGATCACTCTTGCTACACTTTATCCCTGTTCTAGGGATCTATGAAATTTTAAACTTGAGAGAGATTATTTAGGGTACCTGGCAGAAGAAATTTCTCAGAAGCAAAACATTTAAGATGTAGCCTGGCTACTTCTAAAAGTCTATGCACATATGCATAAGCAAAGAAATTATCTGAAACTGAAACTTATATTTGAAAAGGAGGCACAGCATAAAAATTTGGAAAATTTGCAGCCTAGCCATATGGTAGAAAAGAAAATCCCATTTTCTTGGGGAGAAATTCAAGCCAAATGCATAAATTTGCATAACTGAAAGGAAGGCAAGTACTAACAGCCAAGACAATAGGAAAAAGACCCTGAAGGCATTTCAGAGACCTTCATGGGAACCCCTCTCATCACAGGCCTAGGAGGGCAAAATAGTTTCGTAGGCCAGGCCCAGGGCCCTACTGCTCTGCACAACCTTGAGATGCTGCTCTCTGCATCCCTGGGAGCTCCAGCCATGGATCAAAGGGGCCCAGGTATTTGGGCTGCTGCTTCAGAGGGTGCAAGCCATAAGCCTTGGTAGCTTTCACATGGTGTTGAGCCTGCAGGTGTACACAGTGCAAGAGTTGAGACTTGGTAGCTCCTGCCTATATTTCAGAAGATGTGTGAAAAAGCCTGAATGTCCAGGCAGAAGTCTGCTGTGGAGGCAGAGCCCTCATAAAGAACCTCTACTAGGGCAGTACAGAGGGGAAATGTGGGGTTGGAGCCCCTACACAGAGTCCCCACTGGGCACTTCCTAGTAGAGCTGTGAGAAGAGGATCACCATTTTTTGAGACCCCAGAATGCTAGATCCACCTACAGCTTGCACCAAGTGCCTGGAAAAGCCCCAGGCACTCAATGCCAGCCCTTAAGAGCAGACGTGAAGGCTCAGCCCTGAAGAGCCAATGGTGTAGAGTTGCCCAAGGCCTTGGGAGTCCACCCCTTGCATCAGCATGCCCTGAATTTGGGACATGGAGTCAAAGGAGATTATTTTGGAACGTTAAGATTTAATGACTTTCCTGCTGGGTTTTGGACTTGCACAGGGCCTGTTGCTCCTTTCTTTGGCTGATTTATCCATTTTAGAAAATGAATATTTACCTATTGCCTATACCCCCTTTTGTAACTTGAAAGCAACTAGCTTGTTTTTGATTTTACAGGCTCATAGGTGGGAGATACTAGCCTTGTCTCAGATGACACTTGACTTTGGACTTTTGAGTTAATATTGGAATGAGTTAATAGTTTGGAAGACTGTTGGGAAAGCATGATTGTGTTTTGAAATGTGAGGACATAAGATTTGGGAGGGTTTTAGCAGAATAATATGGTTTGGATCTGTGTCCTCCCAAAATATCATGTCAAATTGTTATCTCTGTTGTTGGAGGTGGAGCCTGGTAGGAGGTGACTGGATCAAGTGGGGCAGATTTCCCCCTAGGTGTTGCTGTCATGATAGTGAGTGAATGCCCATGAGATTTGGTTGTTTAAAAGTATGTGGCATCTCCCCCCTTGCTCTCTTCCATCTGCTCTGGCAATGTGAAGGCATGCTTGCTTCCTCTTCACTTTCCACCATGATTGGAAGTTTCCTGAGGCCTCCCCAGTCATGCTTCCTATAGGGAGCCTACAGAACTATGAGCTGATTAAACCTCTTTTCTTCATAAATTACCCAGTCTCAGATATTTCTTTATAGCAGTGTGAGAACAGACTAATACAAACGTTTTTCTAATTACTTGTATAGTTACCATTTCTAGTGCTTTTTATTCCTTTAAATAGATGCCCATTTTCATCTGGTATCATTTTTTCTGCTGATAAACTTCCTTAAATTTTTTTTTATTGTAATAAGTAGTCTGCTAGTGATGATTTCAGATTTTGTATGTCTGAGTAAGTCTTTATTTACCTTTGTTTTAACAAATATTTTTCCTTGGTAAAGAATTCTAATAGACAAGTTTTTAAAAATGTCAATATCAGCTCTATAGTTGATAGCATCTCCTTAATTCTTACCACACTAAATCTAATCTCTGATTTGTAGAGTTTGAGATTCATCCTATCATTTTAGTTGATTGTCTTACTATAAAATTAATTTTCAAATGCAGACATATGGGTCTCCTTCCTCATCCTATTTATTTTTCTGCCTTCTCTTTAATGTTACCTTCCTTTCAGACTGATTTATTTTACTTAGCAATATGTGTTTAAGTTTCCTCCAGGCCTTTTCATGGCTTGATAGTTTATTTCTTTTTAACACTGAATAATATTCTGTTGTCTGGAAGTACTGTAGTTTATTAATACATTCATCTCCTGGGGGACATCTTTGTTGCTTCCAAGTTTTGATAATTGTAAATAAAGTTGCTATAAATATCCAGGTGTGTGTTTTTGTTTGGATATGTTTCCAACTCATCTGGATAAATACCAAATGTGCAATTGCTGAAAAATATGGTATGAATATGTTTAGTTTTGTAAGAAACTGCTAAAGTGTCTTCCAAGTAACTGTACTATTTTGCATTCCTACCAACAATGAATAAAAGTTTCTGTTGCTCCACATCCTCATCAGTGTTTCTTATTGAATTTTGAATTATGGCCATTCTAATACGCAAGTAATGGTATCTCATTGTTGTTTTAATTTGCTTTTCTCTGATGACATATGATGCAGAACATCTTTTAATATGCTTATTTGCCATCTGTATAATCTTGTTGATATCTCTGTTTAAGTCTTTAACCCATTTTTAAATCAGGTTGTGTGTTTACTTATTGTTGAATTTTAAGAGTTCTTTGCATATTTTGGTTCTTATTCAGATGTGTGTTTTGCAAATATTTTCTCCCAATCTGTGGTTTGTCTTTCCATCCTCCTTATATTGTCTTTCACTGGGCAGAAAATTTTAATTTTAATGAAATTCAGCTTATCAATTATTTATTTCATGGATAGTGTTTCTTGTGTTATATCTAAAAAGTCATTGTTACACCCAAGGTCATCTAGATTTTCTCCTATGTTATCTTCCAGGAGATATATAATATATATCTCTGGCAATATGAAGGCATGCTTGCTTCCCCTTCACTTTCCATCATGATTGGAAGTTTCCTGAGGCCTCCCCAGTCATGCTTCCTGTAGGGAGCCTACAGAACCATGAGCTGATTAAACCTCTTTTCTTTATAAATTATTTCTTTCATGGATAGTGTTTCTTGTGTTATATCTAAAAAGTCATTGTTACACCCAAGGTCATCTAGATTTTCTCCTATGTTTTCTTCCATATACATCCTGGAATTCCATATAGAATATATATGGAAGGAATATATATCCTTCCAATATATCCTGGAAGATATATATATTTACATTTGGGTATGGGATTCATTTTGATTTAATTTTTGTGAAGGATGTGTGTTGGTATCTAGATTTATTTTTTTGCTTGTGGACGTCTAGTTATTCTACTACCATTTGTTGAAAAGACAATCTTTACTCAATTGTATTTTCTTTGCTTTTTTTTGTCAAAGGTAAGTTGGGTATATTTATGAGGGTCTATTTTTGGGATTTCGATTCTGTTCCATTGATCTGCCTATTTCTTTCACCAATACCACACTGTCTTGATTACTGTAGCTTTATAGTAAGTCTTGAGATCAGGTAGTGTTTGTCCTCCAACTTTGTTGTTCTGCTTTAATATTATGTGACTGTTCTGGGTTTGTTTCTTCATATACACTGTAGGATCAGTTTGTCAATATCCACAAAGTAACTTGGTTGGATTGTGATGGGAATTACATTAAATTTATAGATCAAGTTGGAAGAACTGACATCTTGATAGTATTGAAATTTTTATCTATGCTCTTTGCCATTTAAATCTTATTTGATTTGATATGTTTCATCAGTGTTTTGTAGGTTTTATCATATAGATCTTGTAACATTGTGTTAGTTTTATACCTAAGTATTTAATTTTGGGGGTGCTAATGTAAATAATAATTTGTTTTTAATTTGAAATTTGACTTGTTTAATGTTATGCAGGAAAGTATCTGACTTTGACATATAAACTCTGTATCTTGCAACCTTTCTACAGTTGCTTATTAGATTCGGGAGGCTTTTTTGTGGGGGTGGTGAGGCAGTTTTTTTGGATTCTCTGTGTAGACAACCAAGTCATTTGTAAACAAAGACAGTTTTATTGCTGCTTTCCCAATCTCTATACTTTATATTTCCTTTTTGGTTTGTTATACTGCATTAGTTAGTACTTTCCGTATGATGTTGAAAAGCAGTAGTGAGAGCCAACAGTCTTGCCTTGTTCTTGATCTTAGTGAGAAGGCTTCAATTTTCTCACCATTGAATATATTAGCTGTAGGTTTCTGTGGATGTTCTTTATTAAGTTGAGGATGTTCTTTTCTATTATTAGTTTTTATCATGAATAGGTGGGAGTTTTATCAAGAATGGGTGTTGGATTTTGTCAAATACTTTTCTTCATCTACTGATATAATCATGCAATTTTTTAGACTGTTGATTATAATAATTAATTTTTAAAAGTTGAATCAGCCCTGCATACTTGGGATAAAACCCACTTGGTTGTGGTGTATATGGTTATGCATCACTTAATGATGGGAACATGTTCTAAGACATGCATCATTAGGAGATTTCATCATTTTACAAACCTCATAGAGTGTACTTGAATAAACTTAGATGGTACTGCTTACTATACCTATGATATATAATATAGCCTATTTTTCCTAGGCTACAAACCCATACAGCATGTTACTTTCCCAGATACTGTAGGAAATTACAATGCAATAAAGTATCTGTGTATCTAAACATAGAAAAGTGCAGTAAAGATGTGGTATTATAATATTATATCATCCATCAGTGACTGAAATGTCATTATGTGGTGCACAACAATAATTGTTTCTATACATTGTTGGATTCAATTTGCTAATATTTTATTTAGAATTTTTGCTTCTATGTTCATAGAATATATTGGTATGTAGTTTTCTCTTCCTGCAATATCTTTGTTTAGTTTTCATATTAGGTAAGGCTGTCCTCATAAAATGAGTTAGGAAGTAGTCCCACTGCTTCTATACTCTGAAAGAGATTTTAGAGAACAGTACAATTTCTTCTGAAGTGTTTGGTAGAATTCTCCAGTAAACCTCTTTGAGCATTCTGCTTTCTGTTTTGGAATGTTATTAATTATTGGTTTAATGTCTAGAATAGATATAGGACTATTCAGATTGTCTATTTCTTCTTTTATGAGTGTTTGGTCATTCTTTTAAGGCTTTTGTCTACTTCATCTAGTTTATCAAATTTGCAGGTGTAGAATTATTCATAATATTGTTTATTATAATTTTAATGTACATAGGATTTTAAAATTTATACTATTTCCCCTCTTTCATTTCTGACATTAGCATCTTGTGTCTTTTCTTTCTTTCTTTGTAAGCCTGGAAAAAATATTATAAATTTTACTAATGTTTTCAAAGTAACAGCTTTTGATTTTGTTGATTTTTCTCTATTGATTTCCCATTTTCAGTTTCATTGAGTTCTGCTCTAATTTTTATTAGAGTTATTAGCCAACTCTTTGGCTAACTTTGGATCTAATTATTTTATTTCTAGTTACCTAAGGTGGAAGCTTAGATTATTTATTTATTTAATTTTTTTAAAATTTCCTAATTTTAAATAATGTTTTAAACTTTTAAGTTCTGGGGTACATATGCAGATTTGTTATATAGGTAAATTTATGTCATGGGAGATTATTGGACAGATTATTTCACCACCTAGGTATTAGCCTATGAAAGAAAAAATGTTAAAAGTAGCTAAAGTGAAAGGTCATGTCACCTATGAAGGGAAGCTCATCAGACTAACAGCAGATGTCTCAGCAGAAATCCTATAAGCCAGAAGAGATTGTGGGCCAATATTCAATATTCTTAAGGTAAAGAAATTCCAACCAAGAATTTCATATCTGGCCAAACTGAACTTTATAAGTGAAGGAGAAATAATATTCTTTTCACACAAGCAAATGCTGATGGAATTTGTTACCATCAGACCTGCCTCACAAGAACTCCTGAAGTAAGCATTAAATATGGAAAGGAAAGACTGTTACCAGCCACTACAAAAATACACTTATGTGCACAGACCAGTGACACTATAAAGCAACCACACAAACAAGTCTGCATAACAACCAGCTAGCATTAAGATAACAGGACCACATCTACACATATTGATAATAACATTGAATGTAAATGGGCTAAATGTCCCAATTAAAAGACAGAGGGTGGCAAACTGGATGAGAAACTAAGATTCACTGTTATGCTGTCTTTAAGAGACCCATCTCACAAGCAGTGACACACATAAGCTCAAAATAAAGCAACGGAAAAAATCTACCAGGAAAATGGAAAGCAGGCAAAAGCAGGGGTTGTGATCCTAATTTCAGAGAAAATAGACTTTCAACCAACAAAGACCAAAAAAGACAAAGAAAGGCATTACATAATGGTAACAGGTTCAATTAAACTAGAAGACCTAACTATTCTGAATATATATGCACCCAACACAGGAGCACTCTGATTTGTAAACCAAGCTCTTAGAGACCTTTAAAGAAGCTTAGACTCCCACACAATAATAGTGGGAGACTTCAACACCCCACTCACATGATTAGGCAGATCATCAAGGCAGAAAATCAACAAAGATTTTCACAACCTGAACTCAGCACTGGATCAAATGAACCTGACAGACATCTACAGAACTCTACCCCAAAGCAACAGAATATACATTCTTCTCACCACCACATGGCATATACTCTAAAATTGACCACATAATTGGACATGAAACAATATTTGGCAAGTGCAAAAGAACTGAGATCATAACGACCACTCTTTCAAACCACAGCACAATAAAATTAGAAATGAAGACTAAGAAAATTGCTCCAAACCATACAATTACTTGTCACACAATGTGTGATAATCACATCATGGTAAATTAGGTATCTATTGCCTCAAGCATTTATCCTTTCTCTGTGTTACAAATAATCCAATTATACTCTTTTAGTTATTTAAAAATATATAATAAATTATTGTTGACTGTAGTCACCCTGTAGTGCTATCAAATACTAGATCTTACTCATTCCATCTAACTACATTTTTGTTCCTATTAACCATCTTCACTCTCCACCCCACCTCTGACTCTACTACCCTTTCCAGTCTCTGGTAACCATCACAAAACTTTCTATCTGCATGAGTTCAATTGTTTTAGTTTTTCTAGCTCCCATAAGTAAGTGAGAAGTGACATTTGTCATTTGTTATTTCCAAATATTAGCTATTGTGAGTAGTTTGATAATGAACATGGAAGTGCAGATATCTCTTCTATATACTGATTTCCTTTCTTTTTGGTATATACCTAGCAGTGGGATTGATGGATCATATGGTAGTTCTATTTTAAGCTTTTTGAAGAACCTCCATGCTGTACTCCATAGTGGGTGTACTAATTTACATTCGCCCCAACAGTGTTTGGGAGTTTCCTTTTCTCCACATCCTCACCAAAATTTGTTATTGCCTGTCTTTAGGATAAAATCCACTTAAGCTGGAGTAAGATAATATGTCATTGTACTTTTGATTGCATTTCTCTGATGATCCATGATGTTGAGCATCTTTTAATACATCTGTTTGCCATTTGTATGTCTTCTTTTGAGAAATGTCTGTTCAGATCTTTTGCCCATTTTTAATCAAATTATTAAATTTTTTTCCTATTGAATTTGTTGATTGTTAAAAAGCAGAAGCTTTTAACTTGATATGACCATATTTGTCTATTTTGCTTTGGTTGCCTGTGATTGTGGTGTACTAATACTCAGAAAAACTTTGCCTAGACCAATGTCCTAGAGAGTTTCCCCTATGTTTTCTTGTAGTATTTTTATCATTTATCATTTCAGGTCTTATATTTAGGTCTTTAATCCATTTTGTTTTGATTTTTGTTCATGGTGGGAGATAGGGGTCTAGTTTCATTCTTCTGCATTTGTACCAGTTTCCTAGCACCATTTATTGAAGAGCCTGTCTTTTCCCCAATGTATATTCTTGACACTTGTTGAAATGAATTTACTGCAGATGTATGGATTTATTTCTGTGTTCTCCATTCTGTTCCATTCATCTGTGTGTCTGTTTTTATGCCAGTACAATGCTGTTCTTTTTACTATATCTCTGTAATATAGTTTAAAGTCAGGTAATGTCACTCCTTTAGTTTTGTTATTTTTGCTCAGGATGCTCTTGTCCTGGGTCTTTTGTGGTTCCATATAAATTTTAGGATTTTTATTTCCTGTGAAAATGGGAATCTGTGAAGAATGCAATTGGCATTTTGATAGAGATTGCATTGAATCTGTAGATTGCTTTAGGTAGTATGAACATTTAGCAATATTGATTCTACCAATTCATGAACAAGCATTTCTTTACTTTTTTGTGTCCTGTTCAATTTCTTGCTTCAATGTTTTATAGTTTCCATTTTAGAGATCTTTCAATTCTTTGGTGAAGTTAATTCCTAGATACTTAATTTTATCTGTAGCTATTGTACATGGAACTACTTTTTAATTTCTTTTTCAGATTGTTTCCTGTTGGCATACAGAAATGCTACTGATTTTTGTGTGTTGATGTTGTTTCCACAACTTTACCGACTTTAAAAAAAATCAGTTTTAATAGTTGGTGAAGTCTAGGTTTTTCCAAATATAAGATTATATCACCTGGAAACTGACTTTTTCTATTCCAATTTGGTTGCCCTTTATTTTGTTCTTTTGTCTGATTTCTCTATCTAGGACTGCCAGTACTATCTAGAATAACAATGGTGAAAGTTAGCATCCTTGTCTTGTTCCAGATCTTAGAGAAAAGACTTTCAATTTTTCCCCATTCACTATGATTCTAGCTGTGGGTGTGTTATATATAGCTTTTACTGTGTTGAGGTATGTTCAAAACTCAAAACTCCTTTTGAGTTTTTTTTTTTTTTTTTTTTTTTTTTTTTTTAAAACTTCAAAAGTCTTTTTTTTTTTTTTTTTTTTTTTTTTTTTTTTTTTTTTTTTTATCACGGAGTGGTGTTGAATTTTATCAAATGTTTTTTCAGCATCAATTGAAATGATCATATTGGTTTTGTACTTCATTCTCTTCATATAATGTATCACATTGATTGATTTGCATATTTCAAATCACCCTTGCATTTCTGAAATAAATCTCACTTGATCAGGATGAATGACCTTTTTAATGTGTTGCTAATTTCACTTTTTTAGTATTTTAGTATTTAGTATTTTGTTGGGGATTTTTGCATCAATGTTCAATAGAGATATTAGATTATAGTTTACTTTTTTTGATATATCTTTGTCTGTTTCTTTTTTATGTGGTTATTACTGGTTATTACTGGCCTTGTAGAATGAGTTTGGAAGTATTCCTCTTCCTCTACTTTTCAGAATAGCTTGAGTAGGATTGGTATTGGTTTTTTTTTTTTTAATTTCTTTTTATTATTATTATTATTAAACTTTAAGTTCTAGGGTACATGTGCATAACGTGCAGGTTTGTTATATATGTATACTTGTGCCATGTTGGTGTGCTGCACCCATCAACTCGTCAGCACCCATCAACTCGTCATTTACATCAGGTATAACTCCCAATGCAATCCCTCCCCGCTTCCCTTCCCCATGATAGGCCCAGATGTGTGATGTTCCCCTTCCCGAGTCCAAGTGGTCTCATTGTTCAGTTCCCACCTATGAGTGAGAACATGTGGTGTTTGGTTTTCTGTTCTAGCAATAGTTTGCTAAGAATGATGGTTTCCAGCTGCATCCATGTCCCTACAAAGGGCATGGTTGCCCTTAAGATTTTTTCCTTCATTTCAACTTTGGTGAATCTGGCAATTATGTGTCTTGGAGTTACTCTTCTGGAGGAGTATCTTTGTGGCGTTCTCTGTATTTCCTGAATTTGAATGTTGGCCTGCCCTACTGGGCTGGGGAAGTTCTCCTGGATGATATCCTGAAGAGCTGACCAGCACTGATTGTCTGGCACTCCCTAGTGAGATGAACCCAGTACCTCAGTTGAAAATGCAGAAATCACCTGTCTTCTGTGTCGCTCGCGCTGGGAGTTGGAGACTGGAGCTGTTCCTATTCGGCCATCTTGCTCTGCCCCCCTGGTTTTTCTTTAAGTGTTTGGTGAAATTCAGCAGTGAAGCCATGAAGTCCTGGGTTTTCTTTGCTGAGAGACTTTTTATTATGGCTTCAACCTCATTACTTGTATTGGGCTGTTCAGATTTTGGATTTCATCATGGTTTAATCTTCATAGGTTGTACGTGTCTAGGAATTTATCAGTTTCTCCTAAGTTTTCCAATTTATTGGGTATATGGTTGCTCCTAGTAGCCTCTAACGATCCTTGGAATTTCTGTGGTTTCAGTTGTGATGTCTCTTTTTCTATCTCCCATTTTATATATTTGGGTCTTCTCTTTTTTTCTTAGTCTGGTTAAATATTGTCAATTTTATTTTTTCAAATAAGCAAATTTTTATTTCATTGATCCTTAATATTTTTTATTTTAATTTCATTTATTTCTGGTCTGATCTTTATTATTTCTTTGTTTTGACTAATTTGGGGTTTGGTTTGCTCTTCTTTTTGTTTTTAATTTTTTTTTTTTTATTGTACTTTAAGTTCTAGGGTGCATGTGCATAACGTGCAGGATTGTTACATATATATACTTGTGCCATGTTGGTGTGCTGCACCCATCAACTCGTCAGCACCCATCAATTCATCATTTATGTCAGGTATAACTCCCAATGCAAACCCTCCCCCCTCCCCCCTCCCCATGATAGGCCCCAGTGTGTGAGGTTTCCCTTCCCGAGTCCAAGTGATCTCATTGTTCATTTTCCACCTATGAGTGAGAACATGCGATGTTTGGTTTTCTGTTCTTGTG
>NW_016811554.1:53258-82426 GCF_001698545.2 Rhinopithecus bieti | reverse complement strand
CAAATTTACAAGAAAAAAACAAACAACCCCATCAAAAAGTGGGCAAAGGATATGAATAGACATTTCTCAAAAGAAGACATTCATACAGCCAACAGACACATGAAAAAATGTTCATCATCACTCACCATCAGATAAATGGAAATGAAAACCACAGTGAGATACCATCTCACACCAGTTAGAATGGCAATCATTAAAAAGTCAGGAAACAACAGGTGCTGGAGAAGATGTGGAAAAATAGGAACACTTTTACACTGTTGGTGGGACTGTAAACTAGTTCAACCACTGTGGAAAACAGTGTGGCGATTCCTCAAGGATCTAGAACTAGAAATACCATTTGACCCAGCCATCTCATTACTGGGGATATACCCAAAGGATTATAAGTCATGCTGCTATAAAAACACATGCACACATATGTTTATTGTGGCACTATTCACAATAGCAAAGACTTGGAACCAACCCAAATGTCCATCAGTGACAGACTGGATTAAGAAAATGTGGCACATATACACCATGGAATACTATGCAGCCATCAAAAAGGATGAGTTCGTGTCCTTTGTGGGGACATGGATGCAGCTGGAAACCATCATTCTCAGCAAACTATGGCAAGAACAGAAAACCAAATACCGTATATTCTCACTCATAGGTGGGAATTGAGCAATGAGATCACTTGGATACAGGAAGGGGAGCATCACACACTGGGTCCTATTGTGGGGAGGGGGTAAAGGGGAGGGATAGCATCAGGAGATATACCTAATGTAAATATGAGTTAATGGGTGCAGCACACCAACATGGCACCTGTATATATATGTAACAAACCTGCACTTTGTGCACATGTACCCTAGAACTTAAAGTATAAAAAAAAAAAGAAAAAAGTTGTAGAAAACACACAGTTGGATCTTGTTTTCAATTCACGCTAACAATCATTGTCTTTTTTTTTTTTTTTTTTTGGAGATAGAGTCTCACTCTGTTGCCCAGGCTGGAGTACAGTGGTACAATCTTGGCTCAGTGCAACCTCTGTCTCCCGGTCTCAAGCAATTCCCCTGCCTGAGCTTCCAAGTAGCTGGGATTACAGGTGCATGCCACCACGCCCAGCTAATTTTTAATTTTAGTAGAGACGGGGTTTCACCATGTTCGCCAGGTTGGTCTCGAATTCCTGACCTCAAGTGATCTATCCTTCTTGGCCTCCCAAAGTGTTGGGATTACAGGCATAAGGCACCACACCTGGCCAATCATTGTCTTTTAATTGGTGTATTTAGACTATTGAAATTTACAGTGATCATTGATATAGTTGGATTTATATTTATCTTATTTTTTAGTGTTTTGTATTTGTTGCCATTGTTCTATCTTTCTATATTTGTCTACCGTACTTTTTTTTGCCTCCTGTGCTTTTAATTGAGCATTTTAAATGATTCTACTTTTTGTTTTCTTAGTTATCAAGTATAGATCTTTTAAAAATTTTCTTTAGTGCTTGTTTTAGAGTTTGTAATATACATTTACAATGAATCTAAGTCCACTTTCAAATGACACAATACCATTTAAAGTAGTAGTATAAAAACAAAATAATCATACTTCTTTCCTCCTGTCTTATGTGTCATTGCTGTCATTCGTTTCACTTATTCATAAGCTCATGCATATTTACATATATATGCTTATGTATATATATTCACCTAAGTATGCATAATTAAATACTTTGCTGCTATTACTATTTTGAACAAACTCTTATCTATTAAATCAATTAAGAATAAGAAAATAAAAGTTTTGTTTTACCTTTATTCATTCTCTGACATTCTTCCTTTATCAAGTTTCTCTTTTATTTATATTATTTATTTATTTATTATTTATTATTTATTATTTATTTATTTATTTTGAGACAGAGGTCTCGCTCTGCGCCCAGGCTGGAGTGCTGTGGCCAGGATCTCACTCACTGCAAGCTCCCGCCTCCCGGGTTGCGCACGCCAATTTCTCTGGCCTCGAGGCTCGGAGTTCTGGGGATACGGCGCCCGCCACCATCGCCCGGCTAATTTTTTGTAATTTTTTTGAGTAGAGACGGGGGTTCTCCACCGTGTTAGGGCAGGATGTCTCGATCTCTGACCTCGTGATCTGACCGTCTCAGCCTCAAAGTGCTGGGATTACAGGCTTGAGCCACCGCGCCGGCCGTTTCTCTTTTATTTAATTGCATACCAATTCTCTCAATTTTTGTTTGACTGAGAAACCCTTATTCTCCTTCGGTTTCAAAGATAAATATTCACCAGGGCACGGAATTCTAGGTTTATATTTTTTTTTTCTCTTAACCACTTTAAATATTGTTCTATCTAAAATACTGTTGGAGTATTTCACTCTACTCTCTGCTTTCTTTCATGGTTCTTGGGGAGGTTTCACCTAATTTCTTTGCTCCCAGTCTATAGGTAAAGTGTTTTATTTCACTCATACTGTCTTTTCTATCTTTAATTTCTGAAGCTAGGAATATGACAGAACTAAGGTTTTTGGGGGGTGAAGCATTTGTCTTTCTTGGTGTTCTATAAGCTTCCTATTTCTGTAATTTGGTGTCTGTCATTAATTTGAAAGTTCACATCATTATTTGTTTTAAAGTGTATTTATCTGTCCTTCTGTTTCTTTTCTCTAATATTCCAGTACTTATATTTGCTATCTCTTGCACTTGTCCACAGTGGCTTAAATATTCTTTTCTAGTTTTTTTTGTCGCTCTCTCTCTTTTCTCTTTATTTTCAGTTTGTCAAATTTCTATTGCTTCTATTTTTGATCTCCTCTTAGAATCTCCTATCTCTCGTGCTTACATTATGTGTCCCTTTTGCATGTCTATTACTTCCTTCATTAAAGCCTTACTATTTGGATCAATAGATTGTTTTAAATCTTGCATCTTAGAAGTCTAGCATTACTGTTATACTTTGACTCTGGGTTCTGATGCCTCATTTATTTCTTCACACTGTGATTTTGCCTTTTAGTATGCCTGTAAGTTTTGTTGATAGGTAGAATAATATATCGGATTGTAAAAATAAATACAGTTAATAGGCCTTTAGTATTATGGTGTAAGGTGTGGGGACTGAAAAGGCTTTCAAGAGTCTCGATCAGCAGATCTTCATCTTTTAGTGAGTCTGATGCCACTGAATCATTGAGCTTCAGAAGGGCTTTTCAGGTTTTCTCCCACATTAATATTACACAAAGATTATGCAGGAGCTGAGCTGGGTATTTCATTTTCCCACATGGAAGGCTAGACACCACCTTGAGGTTAAGAATTCCTTTTTGGGGCATTATTAGGATCTGATTACATCCTAGTAGGTCTAGGCCCTGAGAAAAACAGACATGGCTTTGGGGTATTTCAAAGTGGTTACTTTTTATCGATCCCCCTGCTGGAAGCAGGAAGGTTTGTTTCTCCCAATATTCATTGGCGCTGGGACCTGGTAGAGCTCCTGGAGGTGACACCTCCCAGAAGTATGAGGGGGTTCCTACAATAGGTATCCCTGGGAGTTTTTCTGTTCTCAGCCTTGTGCCCACCTGATTCTTCAGTAAATTGTTAGTTATGTTTCTTACCATCAGTGCTGGTTTCTGAAGAGACATTTGCTTTCAGTTAGTTGTATTTTCTCCATTACCTTAATCTTCAATTGGGAGGAGATGGTCTTGTATGCTTGCTTCTCTGACAGATCTAAGAAGAGTTGTTCATTTTTTAGTTTGTTTAGCTTTATTGTTTTTTAAGACACAAATGGTGACGTTCAAGTTCCTTATATGTTGCACCAGAAAGCAGAAGTCTCTTCTATTTCTTTCACTATTAATAGAAGAGGTAGAGTAACTCAAGTTTCTTATGTTATCGCACATCTTAAGGGGAAGCTACATTCCTGTCTGCTTTCTGCGCTTATTGGCCAGATGCTTTTATTTACTCTATTCATGCAAAGACAATATGGTGAGCAGCCTGACTGTGTATGTTCAAGCTATTTCTAGGAGTTTTGGATTCATGAGTGTGAAAGCAACTCCCTTCTGATAATTGGACTGTATAAGAGGATTAAAGTCCTCCAAGCGTAGTGAAATAGCTTATTCGTGTGTTGATTTTTAAACAAGGTAATATGTATTTCTAGGTTCAGATTAAGCCAAGCGTCTGAGTGAACTAGTCTTTTTTATATTACTTTAACATTCTGGGCGGTACGATGTGCAGAAAGACGTGCAGGTTTGTTACATAAGTATCCACGGTGCCATGGGTGGTTTTGCCTGCCACCATCAACCCATCACTCATACATTAGGTATTGTCTTCCTATCATATCCCTGGCCCCTAGCCCCGCACTGGCCAAACAGGCCCTGGATGAGTGTTGAAATTTCCGCCATGTGTCCATGTGTCGGCATGTGTCCTCATTGGTCAATCCACTATGAGTGGAGAACATATTGGCTGTTTGGTTTTCTGTTCTGTGTTAGGTTTGCTGAGAATGATGGTTTCCAGCTTCATCATGTCCTGCCAAAGGACAATGTAATCTCATTTTTATTTTTATGGCTGGATAGTAATTCCATGGTGTATATGTGCCACATTATCTTTACGCGAGTCTATCGTTGATGGGTATTTGGGTTGTTTCCAAATCTTTGCTGGTGTGAATGGTGCCACAATAAACATACGTGTGCATGTGTCTTTATAGAAGAATGATTTACAATCCTTTGGGTATATACCCAGTAAGGGATTGCTGGGTCAAAGGGTATTTCTTGTAGTAGATCCTTGAGGACTCACCACACTGTCTTCCACAATGGTTGAACTATTAAAGACTTAAACATAAGACCTAAAACCATAAAAATCCTAGAAGAAAACCTAGGCAATACCATTCAGGACATAGGCATGGGCAAAGACTTCATGACTAAAACACCGAAAGCAATGGCAACAAAAACCAAAATTGACAAATGGGATCTAATTAAACAACAGAACTTCTACACAACAAAAGAAACTATCATCAGAGTGAACAGGCAACTTACAGAATGGGAGAAAATTTTTGCAATCTATCTATCTGACAAAGGACTAATATCCAGAATCTACAAAAAATTAAACACATTTACAAGAAAAAAAAAAAAAACAACCCCATCAAAAAGCGAGCAAAGGATATGAACAGACACTTCTCAAAAGAAGACATTTATGCAGCCAACAAACATGAAAAAAAGCTCATCACTACGGGTCACTAGAGAAATGCAAATCAAAATCACAATGAGATATTATCTCATGCCAGTTAGAATGGCGATCATTAAAAAGTCAGGACACAACAGATGCTGGAGAGGATGTGGAGAAATAGGAATGCTTTTACACTGTTGGTGGAAATACCTCATTCTATATGAGTAAAAGCAAGTTATGACAGCTTTGCAGTTGAAAATGACAGCAGTGATTTTAACAGCCTTAGGGATACAGTGAGTAAACATAAGAATTATTATATTGGTAACATTTCTAACTTAATACGATAAAGCTTATTATTAAAATGCATTTTATCTGCTACAAAATTATACCTTTGCTAGAACAGACATATATTTGCAATGATTGGCTGATGCTGAATCTATGTGCTGTAGACCTAAGTCAAATTGGTTGGCATCTTCAGTAATTATTTTTCCATGCAGCATAATGACCCTGACCTCCAAGATCTTCACCAGAAAGCTAAAGTCAGTTTTATTCCCCCACTGATAATATTCCCCTTAGGATTACATTTTAATATTTTGCTTGGGTATTTTTTTCTGGCTCTGTTTAAGTGTTTACTTTTTAATAATAAGTTTAAATGCATTTTGAATTTAATTGCTATTTTTGTTTGGTAGTACATCATGAGTGCTTGCTGTCTTGTGGTTTTCCTCATCCCACTACTGTTTATTGATTTTATCTATTCTCATTGATATGTCTAGTCAATCAATGCTGATTCAATAAATAACTTGTTTTAGTTATACTTGGAGATATCAGACTGAATGTTATGCTCTTAAACATGCAGAAACAACATCAGGGGCATTAAGAGATAGTGTAATGTAATGCTTATATGCAGAGCTCTGGAACCAGACTCTCAAGGTTTGATTCATTTTTCTTTGCGACTTTAAGCTGATGTGTGTGTTTGGCTTTCTATATATAAAAATGAGATCTGTATTAAAATCCAGCTCATGAACTTCTTGGAAGAATTAAATATGTTAAAGTATATGAGATGCTGAGAACAGTGGCTAACCCATAGTAAATGCTATGTAAATGATTATTATTATATAACTTCAAATTTAATTTTGTTTTCCTCAATGTACTTTGTCTTTCCCTGTAATTTGACTTGTATCTTGCATAGTCATTCTCTGTTCCAAGACATTTAGTTAAAAGATTATAGTTTTGTTAGGAAAGAGTGGTTTCTGTAGAAGTACTAGAATACATTTTAGAATCTTTCAACGCCAGGAGTTGCTAGAGAGACTCTTTAAATATCACAGAACTTATTTTATCTTACAAGTTCAGAAAAAAATTCGAGTTATGGAAATCTGACTCCCATACAAAGAATTTGTGTTTTCCCCTAACGTATTCCTTGTGCGTGACTGTTACATGATTCTACCTTCTCACATGTCTGAATAAGATCAGCACTTAGTTCATGGCCTGACGTCCAATAAATTCTGTTGATAGACTGACTGTAATTTTCTCCAAACTGTGCACTCCAGTAATTTCTACAGGGTCATCCTATTAGGATCTCTGTGAGACTCTTAAATATCTCTGTCACACTAGTGAATGTCCTTAAATACATTTGTGCCATGAAAAACATTTTCTGTGCATTCTCTGACAGAATATTTGCAAGAATAGGCTTTGAACGGAGGATAAAATCTAAGGGAGAGAGTTTTCAGAACAAAAATGCATTCTTAAGGAATTTCTGGGGAGAGTTCAATTCCATTACTTAACTATGTTTTTTGAAGGGCATACCAATGCCAAGATATGAAATAACCAGGAAGAATATTACTGAGGTGATGACAAACTTTTCCAGTAACAGCCAAAAGTGATACAACTTTCTTCCAAACCAAACTTTGCAATATTTTTAAAGGAAGGCTTGGTAACATCGCAATATCTAGAAGAAAATGAGAAGGTAGGAAGCCATCCTCCCTAGTGACTGATTACACTCCAGACACTGTGGAAGACTGAGAGCTATCTAGATAGGCAGTTTAAGGTGAGATGTCTCAGATGTGCAAGGAATGTTGAGGTGTCTGATAAACAAAACACATTAAGACAGTGATATATAATTAGTGCTTTGAAAATTAATGTTCTCCTTGTGTTCATTTACTTAGAAATAAGCAGCATTCAAAATGATAACAGAACAAAAACATTAAATCAAAACAATAATCTAGGATTAGAGTCACAATGTAATAAGACATTTTCAAGATGAAGAATATAAAAGTGCAGTTAATTTTCCAATAAAATTAAAAATTAACACAAGATTGTGCATTAGAGCTATTATCAATGACATTTATATTTTTCTATTTATTATAAAATTGAGCTACTTGATGTTATAAAAATGAGCACTTTGGAATTTCCACTTCCAAAGTGCACCTGAAAGAACCATATCTAACTAACTCAGCTTTGAACATTTAAAGCATTTGAACATTACGAAAAATAATAAATGACAGCTAAACATTTTCAAAAGGCTTTGCATCCACATTATTTGAGGGAAAAAATACAGCCTTGACTATGAACAGGTGGAAAATACTACGTTTGTTCAAATTAGTTGAAATGGAATCTGAAAAATGAATTTCTTTATCACTGCAATTACTGGCTTCTGCTGTTGTCAAAAAGGTGTAAAACTGGTCACACCTCACAGTGTGATTGTCCCTGCTGAGTGTGGCTAAAGCAGTGGAATTCTTGGTCCCATATTCACTGAGCAGGGTGCTTCTCCTGATACAGTTGTCTCTCAGAGGCTGGGACAGTGACAGGAGACTCTTCTGGGAGGCACAGAGGACAAACCTGGATTCCTCTGTCAGCCACCCAGTTCTACCTAGCTATCAGTCTACAGGACTCATGAAGCAACATCATACCCAGAAAGGCAAAAAAGAGATAGAATGCTGAACTTTGTGGCTTTTTCATTTTGAGAACAATATATTTGGTTTGATATAACTCTGATTATTTTGAATTTGTGTCATCATCTTAACACAGTGAGCACAGCACACCACCCCCCTCCCCCCTCCCACACCCCTATTTGGTTTATACTCTCCTAATCTCTATTCTGTTAAAGTATTGATTATATCATTAAAAAATTATTAGTTTATTTAAATCTTTAATTACTCAAAACCTATTTTGACTTTTCCTACTAATTTATACAATTGCTTTTATTTATTTTTGCCTTTTATGCAGTCTATCTAATTCTTTTATAAATTTGGTTTGCTTCATCTTGTCTATTTTTATTCTGGTTTCTTATTTGCATTCTTATGTGTTGGTATCTTTTCTCAGCTTACTTCATTTTAAAATTATAAGTGAATGTATTATATCTCCCTCCCAATAAAATATTTTATCACTGTCCTAGCTTTTAAATCATGGGCAGGAATCATGGTCTATGCTATAAAGTGGAGGCTATAAAGTTAATTTGTGCCCCAGGAAGGAGACTAATGATATTTGTCTGTCTTTCCGGCCTTTAAAACATGAACAACTTCCTACTCAGTTTAAATTGGCATAAAATGTTTTATAAGTCAATTAAACAATAAAACTGTAAGCCTCACTTATACAAGTATTCAACTCAATCTTAGGATTCAAATTATCACACATATGTAAATTTAGGCCTTGCTTTTTGTATTACTGGTAGTGAAATTTTCTTATACATTCTCATCAGTGGCTTTGTGTACTTTTATTGCCTTGTACTTAAGACTTGTTTGAACATGTTTTATATATTTGAATTTTACTTTCACTTACTTATTTTAGAGTGGAAGGAGTAATGCACAGGATCAAGAGGAAAAATGGAGAAAGTATTCTCTCCAGTCTTTAATAAACAAACAGAGAGGAAAAAGAAAATTCACTACCAAATCATACATTTTCTTCCAACTGTAAAATGAAATTAACAGTTTCTTCTAATTCAGTTGTCTTTGTCTTCAACTCCATATACAACATAGGAGAACAAGTATGTTTGTGAGGCCACAGGGGAACTTGATGTTAACAGAAAAGAGATGTGAACAAAGCCCAAGGCAAACATACAAAATAAAGGTGGAAACTACCTACTAAGAACTAGAACATGGTTGAGATTCAATGAGAATGAACACAAAATTCACCCATTCATATATAATGATTTTTGCAGATGTTAGTTAATGATTTTCACTTCTGCAGTTTTTGCAAGTCCTGGAATTCATCAGAACTGGAAGGAAACAGTTCAACAGTTCCCAGAGAATTTCTGGCCTACCCATATTCAGGAAGTTATGTGAGTCTCATGAGGAATCCTGTTCTTGTAACAGTTATGGTCCACTTTGTAAACTCTGAAGAGTTGAACTAGGGTCAGCAGCAACTACTATTTATTTGTTGCCCAGTAAGTGCCAGACACAGTGTTAAGCACTTTACACATATCATGTTATCAATGTCTTCTTACAATCCTATTAAATAGATACTATTATCCCTATTTTATGACGAGAACCCTACAGCTCAATTAACTTACCTCAAGGTCACACAGCCAGTGAGTGGCAGAGCTGGGATTGGAATCCAGATCTTAAAGACTATATTCTTAACCATCAATTAATACTGCCCCCAACTTCCTGAATGTTTATTTAAACTCTGTGAAGAGCAGGCATTTAAAATTGTATTGCTAAATATTTTCAAGTTAACCTTGAATTGTGTGGGAGATGAGCAGATATGCTATAGTTTGGCTGTGTCCCCACTCAAATCTCATCTTGAATTACACTCCTATAATTCCCACGTGTGTTGGGAAGGACCTGGTGGGAGACCATTGAATCATGGGGGCAGTTTCCCCCATACTGTTCTTGTGGTAGTGAATAAGTCCCATGAGATCTGATGGTTTTATGAGGGTTTTCCCCTTTTGTTTGGCTCTCGTTCTCTCTTGTCTGCCACCATGTAAGACATGCCTTTCACCTTCTGCCATGATTGTGAGACCTCTGCAGCCACATGGAACTGTGAGTCTATTAAACCTCTTTTTCTTTGTAAATTACTCAGTCTCAAATATGTCTTTATCAGCAGTGTGAAAATGGACTAATACAAGATACATTTGGGAAAAATTCTTCAACATCCTTATTGTCATTTTTAGCTTCATTTAAAATTCAGTGATAAATGGTACCATTTTAAGATCTATGGGCAAGGACAGCATAGAAGCCATAACTACTAACTGCAAAGGATATAAAATACCAAGTTATAAAGCCAAATATTTCAATCTGTAAGAGTTAGACATGGTGTAATATATCATATTAAAATTGTACAAATCACAAGAGATTAAATATCCATGAGCATAACTTTTCTTTAGGGTTCAGGGTTTGCCCTGACTTAAGCATTTTTAGGGTTCTGTCTCTCTTTCCTTGACCTTTCCCCGTACCCTCTTTTGTCTTTCTCTTTCCTTCTACTTTAATGAAAGTTGCTCAAGAAATAATTCTTAAACAAAATTAAAATATTAGTATATTTTATTTAAAATACCTAAATCCATAAATAGAGTCAAAACATTTTCTGTGTAAAAATCTCAGATTCAAGGGCAGGGTAGAAGATTCTTCTGCTAGCCTCCAGTTTTCAGATAACAAATTCTAGCCACTTCTTTTTTTTATATCTCTAACATAAGAAAACATCTCTTTTATTTGGGATCTTACTTCTTATCTGTGCGTTATTTCCACTTTCACTAACTCCTCCTGCAGGTGAAATATCCTGCAAACCCATTCCTTTGCTCTCATACTGTTAATGTCTACATGGAATGGTTTTCACTTGTCCTCTATTGCAGAGTTGACCTGCAGGCCCTTTGGCAAGCAGCACAGTTCTTTTTTTTTTTTTTTTTTTTTTTTAATATACTTTAAGTTCTGGGGTATATGTGCAGAAAGTGCAAGTTTTTTACATAGGTATACACGTGCCATGGTGGCTTGCTGCACCCATCAACCCATCGCTTACATTAGGTATTTCTCTTAACGTTGTCTCTCCCCTAGGCCCCCACTCACCGACAGGCGCTGGTGTGTGATGTTCCCCTCCCTATGTCCATGTGTTCTCATTGTTCAACTCTCACTTATGAGTGAGAACATGCAGTGTTTGGTTTTCTGTTCTTGTGATAGTTTGCTGAGAATGATGGTTCACAGTTTCATCCATGTCCCTGCAAAGAACATGAACTCATCCATCTTTATGGCTGCATAGTATTCCATGGTGTATATGTGCCACATTTTCTTTCATTGATGGGCATTTGGGTTGGTTCCAAGTCTTTGCTATTGTGAATAGTGCTGCAATAAACATACATGTGCATGTGCCTTTACAGTAGAATGATTTATAATCCTTTGGGCATATACCCAGTAATGGGATTGCTGGGTCAAATGGTATTTCTAGTTTTAGATCCTTGAAGAATCGCCACACTGTCTTCCACAATGGTCGAACTAATTTACACTCCCATGAACAGTGTAAAAGCATTCCTATTTCTGCACATCCTCTCCAGCATCTGTTGTGTCCTGACTTTTTAATGATCGCCGTTTTAACTGGCATGAGATGGTATCTCATTGTGGTTTTAGTTTGCATTTCTCTAATGACCAGTGATGATGAGCATTTTTCCATATGTCTGTTGGCTGCATAAATGTCTTCTTTTGAGCAATGTCTGTTCATATCCCTTGCCCACTTTTTGATGGTGTTGTTTGTNAAGCTTTTAGTTTAATTAGATCCCATTTGTAAATTTTGTCTTTTGTTGCCATTTCTTTTGGTGTTTTAGACATGAAGTCTTTGCCCATGCCTGCGTCATGAATAGTACTGCCCAGGTTTTCTTCTAGGATTTTTATGGTCCTAGGTCTTACATTTAAGTCTTTGATCCATCTTGAGTTGATTTTTGTATAAGGTGTAAATAAAGAGTCCAGTTTCAGTTTTCTGCATATGGCTAGCCAGTTTTCCCAACACCATTTATTAAATAGAGAATCTTTTCCCCATTGCTTGTTTTGTCAGGTTTGTCAAAGGTCAGATGGTTGTAGATGTGTGGTGTTATTTCTGAGGCCTCTGCTCTGTTTCATTGGTCTATATATCTGTCTTGGTACCAGTACCATGCTGTTTTGCTTACTGTGTCCTTGTAGTATAGTTTGAAGTCAGGTAGCATTATGCCTCCAGCTTTGTCCTTCTTGCCCAGGATTATCTTGGCTATGTGGGCTCTTTTTTGGTTCTATGTGAAATTTAAAGTAGTTTTTTCCAATTCTGTGAAGAGTAGCTTGATAAGGATAGCATTGACTCTATAAATTACTTTGGGCAGTATGGTCATTTTCATGATATTCATTCTTCCTGTCGATGAGCATGGAATATTTTTCCATTTGTTTGTGTCCTCTTTTATTTCCTTGCGCAGTGATGTAGTCCGGCTTAAAGAGTTCCTTCACATCCCTTGTAAGTTGTACTACTAGGTATTTTATTCTCTTTGTAGCAATTGTGAATGGGAGTTCACTCATGATTTGGCTCTCTGCTTGTGTGTTGTTGGTGTATAGGAATGCTTGTGATTTTGCACATTGATTTTGTATCCTGAGACTTTGCTGAAGTTGCTTATCAGCTTAAGGAGATTTTGGGCTGAGACAATGGGGTTTTCTAAATATATAATCATGTCATCTGCAAACAGAGATGATTTGACTTATTTTCTTCCTATTTGAATAACCTTTATTTATTTCTCTTGCCTGATTTTTCTGGCCACAACTTCCAATACTATGTTGAATAGGAGTGGTGACAGAGGGCATCCTTGTCCTGTGCTGGTTTTCAAAGGGAATGCTTCCAGTTTTTGCCCATTCAGTACAATATTGGCTGTGGGTTTGTCATAAATAGAGATACGTTCCATAGATACTTAGTTTATTGTGAGTTTTTAGCATGAAGGGGTATTGAATTTTGTTGAAGGCCTTTTCTACATCTATTGAGATAATCATGTGGTTTTTGTGCATTATTTCCACTTTCACTCACTCCTCCTGCAGGTGAAATATCCTTCTACAAACCCATTCCTTTGCTCTCATACTGTTAATGTCTACATGGAATGTTTTTCACTTGTCCTCTTTTGGAGAGTTGACCTCGGAGGCCCTTTGGCAAGCAGCACAGTTATTTCTATTTTATTATTTTTTATGAGACAAAGTCTCACTCTGTTGCCCAGGCTGGAGTGCAGTGGCATGATCTCAGCTCACTGCAACCTCTGCCTCCTGGGTTCAAGTGATTCTTCTGCCTCAGCCTCCTAAGTAGCTGGGATTATAGGTGTGTGCCACCATGCTCACCTAATTGTTTTATTTTTGGTAGAGACAGAGTTTCCCCATGTTGGCCAGGCTGGTCTCAAACTCCTGACTTCAGGTGATCCACCTGCCTCAGCCTCCCAAATTGCTGGGATTACAGATGTGAGACACCGCACCCAGCCTAGCACAGTTCATTTTTGTTCAGCAATGATTTATTGAAGGGTTTCTATGTGCCAGACAGTGTGTTTGATGTTGGGGGTATAATAACTAAAAAGACATGGCCTTTGTTATAGGGGCACACACAGGTCAGTGGATGAACTTTTCCTACTTGACTAACTTTTATTTTCTGGTTCCCACACTGGCTCCAAACTAAGCCTTTCTGTTTTTTGCCACTTACATTCAGTTAAGCTCAGAGACATTAGCTGAGAGCAAGGTCTGAATACTTTGGAGTTTCCTCTATCATGTCCCTTGGAAATGGGGTGACATGGTTTGACCCTCTGTACCCACCCAAATCTCATGTTGAATTTCCAGTGTTGGGTGAGGGACCTGGTGGGAGGTGATTGCATTGTGGGTGGAGTTCCCCCTTGTTGTCCACGTGATAGTGAGTGAGTTATCATGAGATACGATTGCTTAAAAGTATGTGGCACTTCCTTCTTCTTCTCTCTGTCTTTCACTCCACCATGGTAACACATGCTTGCTTCCCCTTCACTTTCTGCCATGATTGTGAGTTTCCCGAGGCCATGCTTCCTGTATAGCCTGCAGAACTGTGAGTCAATTAAAACTCTTCTCTTCATAAATTACCAAGTGTCAGATATTTCTTTATAGCAGTGTGAGAATGGACTAATAAATGAGATTTCCCCTGAAATTTTCTTCCCATAAACATCAGCTTGTTCTAGCAACATTTTAACCCAGCTTCTCTGGCCAGTGTACTCTTGCAATTGCTTTAATTTTACTCTGCTGGCTTCCAAGTGAGATTATTCTTTTTAATGAAAGGAAGCAGATAATAAATAATAAGTTGACATTTTATAGGGGAAAGGTTTGGTACTTTTCTACCTTGAGAGCTGAAGAATTGCTGTCTTATTAGAGGGCAGGTGGTAGTTAACAATAAAGGTCCTGGAATCAGGTTGCATGGGTTCAAATTGTAACTCTATCCCTAGCTGTGACCTTGGGCCAGTTATTTCAACTCTCTGGGCTTTGCTGTTCTCTTCTGCTAAACTGGGTTAATAACAGGGCCTTCATGTCAGGACTGTTGGGAGGAATAAGTAGGATTTAGAAGAGTCACATAAAATGCTCAGTAATATTATCTATTATTAAAAGCAAGTCCTATTCTTTGATGACCTCAATATGGATTGATTTGAAATTAGCCTAGGATTTAAAATTTGTTATGTTCCTATGTATTAAGATCACCAAAAAATTATTACACAGGGCATAACTTCTAATGACTTCATCTAGTATTTTGATTTGGGAAATACATTCTAAGAAAGTAATTCAAGATGAAGACATACTTAGGTACAGAAATATTAATCATATTAATATTCAAGAAAGCAAAAGCCACTTCTGGATGTAACTTTCACTTACAAATATTACATAAATTTTTTATATTATATAAAATTAGAGAATTTCCAAAATGTATTTGTAATGTCCATTATTTTATTAATAACATATAATAATGTATAACTTATTTAATAAACATTCATTAAAACTATATTTATAAAAATCTCTAATGGATGGAAAAGACTTATGACAAAACAGGTTAAAAAAGATAATAAAATGTGTATATTGTACATGCTAAACTCTGAAAAATAACACACACAGAAGAAGATAATTGCACCAAATTTTTCTGAGCGGTTAACTCTTTCTTGATGGGAATACTATGGGTAGTCTTTCTATTTATCTGCATTGAAACAAATTTATTAATTTATAGTATGAATGAAAAGTATTTTTAAATGTTAACATGGATAACCCCAAGTTTTATAAAATGGCATTTGAATATTGAAATTCAGTGGGAATTTTAATTATGTTAAGTCGGTAAGAGATTCCTAAAATATTTGAAGGTGGGAGCTGCCTGTTTTTAATAATCTTCTTCACTTAATAAAATGGTTTGTACTCTGTGAACATCTGTTTTGTGATTGTTGACATATCTAGAGATTGGCTAAATCTTCAGATATCTAAATTTTAGTAATATCAAGGCAGAGCAAATGGAAAAATTGAGAGTCCTTAATTATACATCTGAATCTTTTTTCTGGTTCTTTCTTTATTTTATTTTTTATAAATGAAACTATTGGGTCTGACAAAAATCAGTGCACTATATATTCTGTATTTTTACAAAGCTAGTAGCAGATGTAATGGCAACAAGAGAGAAACCTTGAAGTACTGAGGGAGACAAATGTGAGGATGAAGCCATAAGAGGCGATAGTAAAAGGCCTGAAACTGGTAATTGGTAGCATCCAGGATATTTGGGGGCTGTGCAATTTCCAAGATCACTGAAAATTCCCTTGGAGAGTGAAAGATACTAGATTTCTGCTTTTGGACCTAGAAAGGGGAGGTAAAGGTTATTTGGCCTGCATCTTCTGTAGCATCTCAAGAATAGACTCATCAGCTTTGTCGTCACTGTCTGAGAAGATCCAGGATGACACCTTAATGCAAAATAAGTGGCGTCAGAAGATAGTTAGGAAGCTGCAGAACCACTGCTGGCTTTAACTTCCTTAGGATCCCAGAGTCCTTGTCCTGTCGCTCCCCTTCCTTCCTGGAATAGATATTGTCATGTTCAAAGGGCAGAACTGGGACCACCCTGGTTCTGATTTATGTCCACAGAACTGCCTATATGTTCTCCTATACACTGTTCTCTTTTCTTGTGCTTGGGCTTCAAGCTCTCATCTAGAAGGTAGGAGAGCAAACAAAGAATGGTAGAAGAAAACTTCAATTTTGGCAGGAAAAGGCACAACAAAGAGATGCTCAACAAGGATAGCAGATACTCTCTAGATAAATGTGAAGATTTTAATGTGGATTGAATTCTTTCCCCTATTTGTAAAGACATTCTTTCTTCTAAAGTGATTTCTTTTGCTGCTTTCAGTTTATCACCATTATTATCAGTATCATTGTCATCATTATCATTGTATAGTGACTTACAGTGGACAAAATACTTTCATATATTATTTTATTTAATCCTTATAATAACCCTATGTAAAGTTATTACTAGTTTTTTACAGTTGAAGAAATCAAAACTTAGAAATAACATGATTTTCTCATGTAAAAAAGTCAAACTCATATGCTTTGACTCTTGTTCATTGGTTTAGTCCTAGAACGTCATGACATACACTATCACATCAATTGTCCCAAATGACAAAATCCTGAGGCTTAAACTGTATTCCCATAAGCATCAAATTATCTAAATCTTCGCTTTTGGATACCTTTGCCAGTCTAATATCAAGGCTTCTAAAACTCAGAGAAGTCTAAAGAAGAATAGAAAGAATTCTAACTTTTTTTTTTTTTTTTTTTTTTCTTGTGTTAAGAGATACTATTTTAATTTATTTGCACTAATCCCAAATGGGGCAGTCTTGGCAATATTCTGCTCTGAAGTCTTTCTTGATATTTTTCCATAAATATAAGTTTTCCAGAAATGCTTCCCACTTTGGTAGCAAAAGAGAAGAAAAAATGTTAGTTTTAGGCTGAGAAACAAAGACTATGAAGGTTATGGGCAAAAAATTTATATATTAATTATAATAATAAAATTATGTATCATTGCACTAGTTGCACAGTTCTCCAAATCTTAACATAGGTCCAATAAACATTTCCAGTTCCCAGACTGCCTTTTGGCTCTCATCAAAGAACTCCAAGCCCTGTTTTTAACTCAAAAAGACCTCCTATACCCTGATAATACTCTTGGTATCAGATTTTAAAACATAGAGCTGTCAAGTGTCAACATTTTGTGGAGAGGGGTCAAATTAGCATTTCCTCCTGAGAATTTGCACCAGTTTTTTCTGTTACTGACTCTGGCACTCAAAGAAAGCAGGGATGTTTGTTATTCCTTAGACCTAGATGAGAAAGAACTCAGCTCTGTTGCTTTCAGGGGATGGTAATATTACTTGATGGCAAACGTGAAAAAGATATGAAAACTCCCAACTTTGCAGGATTTAATTTTTTTCTCCATCTATGTTGTCTCATTCAGTATAATAAAACAAATCTTAGAAGGTTGTTGTCTTTATTAGGGATGCTAGAACAAAATATCTTAGACAAGATAATTTATGAGTAGCACAAATTTATTGCTCACAGTTCTTTTGCCATGTTTATGTCCTCATGTGGCCAGAGAGGCAAACAAGTTCCCTCAGGCCTCTTTTATAAAGGAACTAATCCCATTCATTAGGGTTGAGCTCTCATAACCTAATCAACCCCACAAAACCTCATCTCTTAATTCTACCACATTGGGGAATAGGCTCAAACGTATGAATTTTGGGGAGACACAAACATTCTGAACATAGCAGTTGTAACAAAATTTAGTAAAACTGTATCAATTTGAGATTTACTGAAACATATTTTTGTAGGATTTTGTGTTTTTGATTCAAACATTTATCGAGTACCTATTCTCTATAAGGCACTGTGGGAGGTTAAAAACATGACTTTTCAACCACGCTCCTCTGGTAAGCTTTCCCTACACCTACCCCAAGACGATGTAAGATCATAATCTATATGCTTCAGTGGTAGCCAACATTTACCTTGATCATAACAGTCATTGAAAAAGGATTTACTGAAGGCCTTCTAAGTGTCAGACAGTGTGCTAAGACCTTGAGAGCCAGCATCTTCCCTACTAAGCTGTGAGCAACCTGAAGACTGAGATTTAAATGAAAAATATTAATACATTAATTGAAATGACACTGGCTAACTTTCTAGAACAAAAGGGGAAAGTGTAGACCCAGGGAGAGATAGGCACTAGGAGTTCAAGTGGCAGGATATGGTGGGCAATTTCTAGCTTTTTAACATTTTTTTTTGAGACAGAGTCCTGCTCTGTCACCAGGCTGGAGTGCAATGGCACCATCTTGGCTCACTGCAACCTCCACCTCATGGATTCAAGCGATTCTCTCTTCACAGTCTACAGAGAAGCTGGAATTATAGGTGTGCACCACCACGCCTGGCTAATTTTTGTATTTTCAGTGGAGTCAGGGTTTCGCCACGTTGGCCAGGCTGGTCTCAAACTTCTGACCTCAGGTGATCCACCCACCTTGGCCTCCCAAAGTGCTGGGATTACAGGCGTGAGCCACCACACCTGGCCTGAATTTCTTCCATCTTAAAATTAAACACCTGTCGGGGTTTTAGGTCTTTGCATCCTGACTCAAGATTCTGAGTCCTTCAAGGGAGAATACAATTAGCCTAACTGGAGTCATAGGCCCACCACTTGAATAGTGACACCTGGACTAATAATCCCGCGAAGCCAACACACACAGCAGTGGAGTGAAAATTCACTCAAGGGATTGAGAAAGTGTTTCCAAATCAAAGAGGAACAGATACAGACAGCTAAAACACAACAAATATACATTGTACATGGCAACACTATACAAAAACCTTTTATGTCTAAGTTCTAGAATTTAAAATGGAAATCCTTACTTTACGTTTTCTCCTGCTTCCTGATTCCTCTCATTTATCTCTGGCCTTCATTCAGGAGGAATGTGGAGATAAATGCCCACAAATGCATTGCTGATAATGTTCTACCAAACAAGGTAGATAGACTAAGAATCAGTAAGTCACAGAATTCGAAAACAGGTATCAACACTTGGGTTCTGTAGTTATCTAAAGCCTATTTCCTATTTATCTGGGCTGTATTTTGTATTTTTTCCAAGTATAAACTTATTTATTGTCTGCATAATTCAGAGAAGTGAATTCCTCACCTTAGAGTCCTCATTTTTGTAGGTACTATGAAAGCCACATTAGTTAACATTTTGTCTCAATTTTCCACCTACAAAACAGGAGCTAGATACAATCATTGTTAATGCTGCCATATTTAATGCTTGTCTAAATATTTATGATATTCAGACATGGTCATCTTTGTTTTCCCTTCAGAAACTAACTTTTAGTCAGGTTGGCCCAGGTAAAAAGATGAAGACAGGTCAAGTCTGATTCTGGGGCTTTCTATTCACTGTTCTCTTATTTCTTCGTGCCGTTTTCTCACATTTCCATTTTCTCTCTTAGTGAGATAATGAGTGTAAAAAGTAAACTAAATGGTGTTTGGGGATGGTAAGTCTTGAGCATATAGACATTGTATCCTGAGTCCCACTTCTACACAAGTTGCTCAAATCTCACTGTAAATGTCATCACATTTTCCAGAGCCCAGCATGGCTGGCTGACTTCCAGCTATGAGAAATGGCTTTCCGAACATGGGCTGGTGAATCCGGTGCTTTCAAGATTTGTGTAGCCTGTGTCTTCTCAGAGCTGAGGATTCAGTCATTAAGTTCTCAGAAAGAAGAGGGATTCTAGGGCTGTTTACATCACGTAGTACAAACCACATTTGATTATGTGACACATCAGGAATTCATTTAAATCCATAGACAAATCAAGATTCCACACAGTATTACACTCATTTTTTATGACTCATGGGAACGTTTTTCTTGTAAATTCAAATACGAGTGATTTTAAAAAATTCCTAAATGGGTCTCATTGTTCCTAGATATTTTGTAATTCCTTGTCTTTCTCTTTTGAGAAAAAATGAAAAACCCTTGCTCCTTTATCCTTAGAATGCCCTTCAGGTCCTGTTTCTCATTTTCTCTTTTAATGCTTAAGCAACTGATTAGGTTTCTTTAATTAATATCAGGGGCTTCATATCTAGAAAAAAATATTTTTTCCAAGTGAGCTCTGGAAATATCTGGAAAAGAAATAGAATTTCTTTAGATTGACATTTTATAATATTTATGATAGCTCATAACATATTATGAATGTGATAGAATCTCTAACTTTCCTTAGCTTCATAGAAATTTTTTAATATATTCATTTAAATGCCTTGGCACCAACATCTGCATTAAATTGCCTTTGAAAATAATGTAAAGTTCTACACATTTAGGAAGATCAAAACAAAGCCATCTTCATAATGATACATAGTGCTGAGCCAGGCTTGGGGGAAATATTAATAGTTACTGAGAACATACTCTTTTGTTTACTTTTTTTTTTTTTTTAGAGTATTTTTAGGTTCACAGGAAAATTAAAGGGAAGAACATAGATTTCCTATACTCCATGCCCCCACACATGCATAGCTTTCCTTACTATCAACATTCTTTACCAGGGTGGTACATTTGTTGCAACTGATGAACCTACGTTGACACATCATAATCACTCAAAGTCTGTAGTGTACATTACGGTTTGTTCTTGGTGTTGTACATTCTATGTGTTTAGACAAATGTAAATATGAAGATCGATATGCATAATTACAGTACCATATGGAGTATTTTCACTGCCCTTAAAATCATCTGTGCTCCATATATTCATTTCTTCCTTTCTACAATCCCTGGCAACCACTGATCTTTTAGTCTACATAGTTTTGCCTTTCCAGAAGATTGTGTTGGAATCATACAGCATATAGATTTTTCAGATTGGCATCTTTCACTTAATAATATGTACCTAATATAATATATGTAATATGCATTCCTCCATATCTTTGTAGCTCATTTTTTTTTAGCACTGAATAATATTCTAATGTCTGAGTGTACCACAGTTTATTAATTTATTCATCCACTGAAGATATCTTGATTGTTTCCAAATTTTGGCAACTATGAATAAAGCTATTATAAACATTCATGTGCATTTGCATGTGTGTGTGTGTGTGTGTGTGTGGACATAACTTTCCAACTCCTTTGCGTAAATGCCAAGAAATGCATTTGCTAAGTTGTCTGGTAAGAGTATGTTCAGTTTTGTAGAAACTGCCAAACTCTCTTCAACAGTAGCTATAACATTTTGCATCCCCACCGCAATGAATGAAAGTTCCTGTTGCTTGGTCTCCTTGTCAACATTTTGTGTTATTGGTGTTCCAGATTTTGGACAGTCTAATATGTGTGTAATGGTATCTCATTGTTTAATTTGCATTTCTCTGATGGCATATGAAGCAAAGCATCTTTTCACATGCTTATTTGCATTCATGTTTTTTCTTGGTGAGGTATCTGAGTCTTTGGTCCAGTTTTAAAGGTTGCGTGTTTTCTTATTCTTGAGTTTCCAGGGTTTTTGTATATTTTAGATATCAGCCCTTTATCAGATGTGTCTTTCACAAATATTTTCTCCAGTCTGTGACTTCTCTTCCCATTCGCTTGAAATTGTCTTTCACAGAGGAGTTTTTAATTTTAATGAAGTCCTCTTATCAATTATTTCCATCATGGATGGTGCTTTTGATGTTTTATCTAAAAAGTCACTGTTACACCCAAGGTCATCTAGTTTCTCTCTTATGTTATATTCTAGTAGTTTTCTAGTTTTGTGGTTAATATTTAGGTATATGATTCATATTAAGTTGATTTTTCTGAAGGGTGTAAGATTTCTGTGTAAATTTTTATTATTTATTTATTTATTTATTTATTTATTTATTTATTTGCAGCTGGATGTCCAGTTATTCCAGCATCATTTGTTGAAAAGAGTATCTTTTATCCATTACATTGTTTTATCCATTACATTGACAAAGATCAGTTGACTGTATTTATGTGAGTCTGTTTCTGGGATCTCTATTCTGTTCTATTGATCTATTTGTATATTCTTTCACCAATATCACACAATAACACACAGTGTTGATTACTGTAGCTTTGTAGTAAGTTTTAAAGTCAGGTAGTGCCAGTCTCTAACTTTGTTCTTTTCTTCAATGTCATGTTGACCATTCTAGATTTTTTTCACGCCCCCATAAACTTTAGAATCAATTTATCAATATCCACAAAGCAACTTTGATTTTCATTGTAATTATCTTAAATCTATAGACCAAGTTGGGAAGAACTGACATCTTGAAAATGTTGATACTCTCTATCCATGAATATGGACTATCTCTCCATTTATTTAGTTCTTCTTTGATAGCTTTCATTAGAATTTTGCAGGTTCCCTCATATAAATCTTGTACATATTTTGTAAGATTTATACTTAAGTACTTTCTGGGGTGTGCTAATGTAAATGTTATTGTGTTTTTAATTTCAAAGTCCCCTTGTTCATTGCTGGTATATGGAAAAGTTATTGACTATTTATATATTCTTTTTTTTGGATACAGGGTCTTGCTCTATGGTCCATGCTGGAGTTGAGTGGTGTGGTGCAATCTCAGCTCACTGCAACCCCTGCATCTTGGGCTCAGGTGATCCTCCCACCTCAACCTCTCGAGTAGCTGGGACTACAAGCAGGCACCACCACACCTGGCAATTTTTTCTAATTTTTTTCTTTTTTAGTAGAGACAGGGTTTCTACATGTTGACTAGGTTGGTCTCCAACTCCTAGGCTCAAGCAATCTGCTCACCTTGGTCTCCCAAAATGCTGGAATTGCAGGTGTGAGCCACCATACCTGACCGCTATTGACTTTTTTACATTAACTTTGTATCCTGGAGCCTTGCTAAAATTGCTTAGTAGTTCCAGGAGTAATTTTTGTTTGTTTTAAATCAATTCTTTGAGATAATCATATCAGCTTTACATAAAGAGTTACATTTCTTCCTTCTTAACCTGTATACTTATTATTTCCTTTCCTTTTTCTGTCTTGTATTAGCTAGACTTCCAGTACAATGTTGATAAAATGTGATGAGAAGAGACCTCCCTGCCTTGTTCTTGAAATTATTGGGGAAGTTTTATGTTTCTCACCATTAAGTATCATGCTAACTGCAGGTTAGCTGCAGGGTTTTTGTATATATTCTCTCTCAAGTTGAGGAAGTTCCCCTCCATTTCTAGTTTACTAAGCCTTTTTATTATGAATGAATGCTGGACTTTGTCAAATGTGGTTTTGCATCTACTGATATGATCATGTGGTTTTTATTTATTAGCTTGTTGATGTGATGGAATACAAAAATTGATTTTCAAATGTTGAACCAAACTTGTATACCAAGGATAAATACCACTTGGTCATGGTGTAGGATTTTATATACATTGTTTTATATGATTTACTGAGGATCTTTACAGCTGTTGTCATAAAATGTATTGATCTGTAGTTTTTATTTCTTCTAATGTCTTTCTCCAGTTTGGGTATAGAGTAATATTGGTCTCATAAAATGAGTTAGGAAATATTCCCTCTGCTTCTCTACTCTGAAAGAAATTATAGAGAATTGCTATCATTTCTTTCTAAATATTTTGTAGAATTCATCAGTAAACTTATTTGGTCCTGGTGCTTTCTGTTTTGGAAGTGTATTATCAATTCAATTTCCTTAATATGGGGCTATTCAAATTGTTTATTTCTTTTTCTGTGAGTTTTGGCAAATTGTGTTCTTCCAGAAATTGTTCCATTTTATCTAGATTATCACATTTGTGTGTGTAGTGTTGTTTGCAGTATTCCTTTATTATCCTTTTAATGTTTATAGACTCTATAATGATGTCACGTCTTTCTTTTCTAATATTAGTAGTTTTTGTTCTCTTTTTTCCTAGTTTACCTGGCTAAAGGCTAATTGATTTTGTTGAGCCTTTCAAAGAACCAGCTTTTGATTTCATTGATTTTCTCTATTGATGTCTTATTTTCAGTTTTATTAACTTGGTTTTTGCTCGAATACTTATTTTTTTCCTACGGATTACTTTGGATTTAATTTGCTCTTCTTTTTCTAGTTTTCTGAGATAGGAACTTAGAATACTGATTTTAAATTTTTTTTTTACTAATATTTGCATTTTAATACTATAAATTTTCCTCTAAGTACTGCTTTTGCTACATTTCACAGATTTTATATTTTAAAATTTCTCTTGAGATTTCTTCTTTGACCCCCATGTTACTTAAAAGCACGTTGCTGACCAGCCTGGGCAAAACAGCAAGATCCTGTCTTTATAAAAGTTATAAAAAAAAATTAGCCCGGTATGGTGGTGTGTGCCTGTAGTCCTAGCTACTCAGGAGGCTGAAGTGGGAGGATTACTTGAGCCCAGGAGTTTGAGGATGCAGTGAGCTATGATCATGCCACTGAACTTCAGTCCAGGTGACAGAATGAGACCCTGTATTTTCTTTTTTGAAAAGCATGTGGCTTAATCTGTGTGCATTTTGTGATTTGGTATTTCCAGTTATCTTTTTGTTATTGATTTCTAGTTTAATTTCATTTGGTTTGAAAGCAGACACTCCCTAATTTATATTCTTTTGAATTTGTTAAGATGTGACATATGGTCCTGAATAAGGTCTATATGAATGTTTCATGTGAGTTTGAGAATAATTTGTAATTAGCTGTTGCTGGATAAAATAATCTATGGATGCCAGTTATACACAGTTGATTGATGGTGTTGTTTACTTCAACTAGGTCCTTACTAATGCTATGCCTGCTGGATGTGTCCATTTCTGAAAAAGAGATGTTGAAGTCTCCAGCTATAATGATGAACTCATCTATTTCTCCTTTGCAGTGCTATCAGTATTTGCCCTAGCTGTTCTGACACTGTCATTAGGTGAGTATACATGAAGAATTGTTATATATTATTAGAATTGACCCCGTTATCATTATGTAATGCTCTACTTTATCCCTGATAACTTTCCTTGCTTTAAAGTCATCTTTGTCTGAAATTAATATAGCTATTCCATTTTCTTCTGATTAGTGTTAACATGCCATATTTTTCTCTATTCATTTAATTCTGAATGATATGTGCCTTTATACTTAAAAGGGGCTTCTTTCAGACAGTATATAGTTTGGTATTTTTTTTAATCTACTCAGACAGTCTCTGTCTTATAAATGGTGCATTTAAACTATTGATGTTCAAAGTGATTACTGATGGTTGGATTAATATCTACCATATTTGTACTGTTTTCCCTTCAAAGCTTTCTTTTCTTTTCTTTTTTTCTTTTCTTTCTTTCTTTCTTTTTTTTTTTTTAATATACTTTAAGTTGTGGGGCACATGTGCAGAAAGTACAGGTTTGTTACATAGGTATTCATGTGCCATGTTGGTTTGCTACACCCATCAACTCTTCATTTACATTAGGTATTTCTCCTATTGATATCCCTCTCCCAGCCCCCCACTTCCTGACAGGCCCCAGTGTGTAATGTTCCCCTTCCTGTGTCCTTTTGTTCTCATTGTTCAACTCCCACTTATGAGTGAGAACATGCGGTGTTTGGTTTTCTCTTCTTGTGTTACTTTGCTGAGAATGATGGTTTCCAGTTTCATTCCTGTCTCCGCAAAGGACATGAGCTCCTTCTTTTTTATGGCTGCATAGTATTCCATAGTGCATATGTGCCACATTTTCTTTATCCAGTCTATCATTGATGGGCATTTGGGTTGGTTCCAAAACTTTGCTATTGTGAACAGTGCTGCAGTAAACATATGTGTGCGTGTGTCTTTATAGTAGAATGATTTATAATTCTTTGGGTATATACCCAGTAATAGGATTGCTGGGCCAAATGGTACTTCTAGTTCTAGATCCTTGAGGAATCGCCATACTGTCTTCCACAATGGTTGAACTAATTTACACTCCCACCAACAGTGTAAAAGTATTATTTCTTCACATCCTCTCCAGCATCTGTTGTTTCCTAACTTTTTAATGATCGCCATTCTAACTGGTATGAGATGGTATCTCACTGTGATTTTGATTTGCATTTCTCTAATGACCAGTGATGATGAGCATTTTTTCCTAAGTTTTTTGGCTGCATAAATGTCTTCTTTTGAGAAGTGTCTGTTCATATCCTTTGTCCATTTTTTGATGCGGTTGTTCGTTTTTTTCTTGTAAATTTGTTCACGTTCTTTGCCGATTCTGGATATTAGTCCTTTGTCAGATGGATAGATTGCAAACATTTTCTCCCATTCTGTAGGTTGCCTGTTCACTGTGACGGTAGTTTCTTTTGCTGTGCAGAAGCTCGTTAGTTTAATTAGATTCCTTTTGTCTATTTTGGCTTTTGTTGCCCTTGTTTGCTTGCTTTTGGTGTTTTAGTCATGAAGTCTTTGCTCATGCTTATGTCCTGAATGCTATTGCCTAGGTTTTCTTCTTGGGGTTTTTATGGTTTTAGGTCTTACATTTAAGTCTTTGTTCCATCTTGAGTTAATTTTTGTATAAGGTGTAAGGAAGGGATCCAGTTTCAGCTTTTCTGCATATGGCTAGCCAGTTTTCCCAACACTATTTATTAAATAGGGAATCCTTTCCCCATTTCTTGTTTTTGTCAGGTTTGTCAAAGATCAGATGGTTGTAGATGTGTGGTGTTATTTCTGAGGCCTCTGTTCTGTTCCATTGGTCTATATATCTGTTTTGGTGCCAGTACCATGCTGTTTTGGTTACTGTAGCCTTGTACTATAGTTTGAAGTCAGGTAGTGTTTTGCCTCCAGCTTTGTTCTTCTTGCCCAGGATTATCTTGGCTATGCAGGCTCTTTTTTGGTTCCATATGAAATTTAAAGTAGTTTTTTTCCAATTCTGTGAAGAAAGTCAGTGGTAGCTTGATGGGGATAGCATTGAATCTATAAATTACTTTGGGCAGTGTGGTCATTTTCATGACATTGATTCTTCCTATCCATGAGCATGAAATATTCTTCCATTTGTTTGCATCCTCTTTTATTTCCTTGAGTAGTGGTTTGTAGTTCTCTGTGAAGAGATCCTTCACATCCCTTGTAAGTTATATTCCTAGGTATTTTATTCTCTTTGTAGCAATTGTGAATGAGAGTTTATTCATGATTTGGCTCTCTGTCTGTTATTGGTGTATAGGAATGCTTGTGATTTTTGCACATTGATCTTGTATACTGAGACTTTGCTGAAGTTGCTTATCAGCTTAAAGAGATTTTGGGCTGAGATGATGGGGTTTTCTAAATATACAATCATGTCATCTGCAAACAGAGACAATTTGACTTCCTCTTTTCCTAATTGAATACCCTTTATTTATTTCTCTTGCCTGATTGCCCTGGCCAGAACTTCCAATACTATGTCCAATAGGAGTGGTAAGAGAGGGTATTCTTGTTTTGTGCCAGTTTTCAAAGGGAATGCTTCCAGGTTTTGCCCATTCAGTATGATATTGACTGTGATTTTGTCATAAATAGTTCTTATTATTTTGAAATACATTCCATCAATAGCTAGTTTATTGAGAGATTTTAGCATGGAGGGTTGTTGGTATACTTGAAAGTGATGGGGAGAATGGAACCAAGCTGGAGGCCTTTTCTACATCTATTGAGATAAGCATGTGGTTTTTGTCATTGGTTCTGTTTATGTGATGAATTATGTTTATTGATTTGTGTATGTTGAACCAGCCTTGCATCCCATGGATGAAGCTGACTTGATCATGGTGGATAAGCTTTTTGATGTGCTGCTGGATTCCGTTTGCCAGTATTTTATTGAGAATTTTCGCGTCAATAATCATCAGGGATGTTGGCCTAAAATTTTCTTTTTTGTTGTTGTGTCTTTGCCAGGTTTTGGTATCAGGACAATGCTGGCCTCATAAAATGAGTTAGGGAGGATTCCCTCTTTTTCTATTACTTGGAATAGTTTCAGAAGGAATGGCACCAATTCCTCTTTGTACCTCTGGTAGAATTAGACTGTGAATCTATCTGGTCCTGGACTTTTTTGGTTGGTATGCTATTAATTACTGCCTCAATGTCAGAACCTGTTATTGTTCTATTCAGAGATTCAACTTCTTCCTGTTTTAGTCTTTGGAGGGTGTATGTGTCCATGAATTTATCCATTTCTTCTAGATTTTCTAGTTTATTTCCATAGAGGTGTTTATAGTATTCTCTGATGGTAGTTTGTATTTCTCTGGGATTGGCAGTGATACGCCCTTTATCATTTTTTAATGCATCTATTTGATTCTTCTGTCTTTTCTTCTTTGTTAGTCTATTTATTTTGTTGATCTTTTCAAAAAACAGCTCCTGGATTTATTGATTTTTTTGAAGGGTTTTTTGTGCCTTTATCTCCTTCATTTTGGCTCTGATTTTGGTTATTTCTTGTCTTCTGCTAGATTTTGAATTTGTTTGCTCTTGTTTCTTCAGTTCTTTTCATTGTGATGTTAGGTGTCGATTTTAGATCTTTCCTGCTTTCTCTTGTGGGCATTTAGTGCTATAAATTTCCCTCTACACACTACTTTAAATGCATCCCAGACATTCTGATACGTTTTGTCTTTGTTCTCATTGGTTTCAAAGAACATCGTTATTTCTGTCTTTATTTCGTTATTGACCCAGTAGTCATTCAGGAGCAAGTTGTTCAGTTTCCTTGTAGTTCTGTGGTTTTTAGCGTTTCTTAATCCTGAATTCTAATTTTATTGCACTGTGGTCTGAGAGACAGTTTATTGTGATTTCTGTTCTTTTACATTTGCTGAGGAGTGTTTTACTCCAATTATGTGGTCAATTTTAGAATAAGTGCAATGTGATGCTGAGAAGAATGTATATTCTGTTGATTTGGGGTAGAAAGTTCTGTAGATGTCTATTAGGTCCACTTGATCCAGAGCTGAATTAAGTCCTGGATATCCTTGTTAATTTTCTGTCTCTTTGATCTATCTAATATTGACAGTAGGATGTTAAAGTCTTCCACTATTATCGTGTGGGAGTCTAAGTCTCTTTGTAGGTCTCTAAAAACTTGCTTTATGAATCTGGGTGCTCCTGTATTGGGTGCATACATATTTAGGATAGTTAGCTTTTCTTGTTGCATTGATCCTTTTACCATTATGTAATGGCCTTCTTTGTCTCTTTTGACCTTTGTTGGTTTAAAGTCTGTTTTATCAGAGATTAGGATTGCAACTCCTTTTTTTTTTTTTTTTTTTTTTTTTTTTTTTTTTTTTTTCCCGGGATTTTTTCCCCCTCCCTTTTTTTTTT